>NC_135785.1:161598544-161898544 GCF_051106095.1 Pogona vitticeps
GGCATGGGGAAACTTTTGAAAAAACACAACCTACAAACAGTATTCAAGCCCACCACCACAAAAATACAACAAATGTTACGGTCTGCAAAGGACAGAAGGGACCCCCTCACCACTGCAGGAGTATACCGGATACCTTGCAGTTGTGGCCAGGTATATATTGGAACCACAAAACAAAGCATCCACACCAGAATCAAAGAACATGAGAGACACTGCAGACTAAAACAACCAGAAGAATCGGCAGTAATTGAACATGCCCTAAAACAAGTTGGACATGAAATTCTATTTCAAAATACTGAAATACTGGACAACACCAGCAATCATTACGTTAGACTGCACAGGAAAGCCATTGAAATCCACAAGCATCAGCAGAACTTCAACAAAAAAGAAGAAAGTTTGAAACTCAACAAAGCTTGGCTCCCTGCACTGAAAAATACAGCGTGCAAAAGGTCAACGAACTCTACCCAGCCGCAAGGACCAGGGATCACTACACACAACAGACCAGCTAACAACACCCATCAATCACAGTGACAGATAATCTCTCCTCCTTATCACAACAATACACCCACAACAAATACACACTGATCACCACAGTCACCTATCTCCTGAAAAGGACAAAAGCTGATCTCACAGCCATAAATACTCAACTCCCAAACAAACTGCACCAGAGCATAGAGTGCTGTCCTCTGAAGATGCCAGCCACAGAGACTGGCAAAACGTTAGGAAGAACAACCTTCAGAACACGGCCAAAGAGCCCAAAAAACCCACAACAACCATGAGGAAAAAAATGTATTGACCTTAACTTTTTATATGCTCTAGAGACTGAAAAGCCAGGATTATACAGTGGTGCCTCGCTTAACGATTTTAATTAGTTCAAAAAAAATCGCTATGTGAAAACATCGTTAAGCGAAACACCATTTCCCATAGAGATGCATTGAAAACCGGATAATCCATTCCAATTGGAATGGATTACCATCCTTAAGCGAAAATCCCCATAGGAAAAAACGTTAAGCGAAACCCATTGAAATGCATTGAAGCCTATTTCAATGGGGGAAAAAAATTCACAAAAAATTCAAAAAGACTCAGAACAAAGCCAAATTAAGTTAATGAAGGTTTTATTAGGTGCACTAACGACTCCAACCATTTAAAACATTTTTAAACATTTTAGAATATTTTAAAAATAGCAAAAACGAGGCTGTAAAAAAAACGTTAAGCGAAACAAGGGGACCTAAAACTGACATCGTTAAGCGAAGCATGGTCCCGAAATCGTTAAGCAAAAATCACCCATAGGGAAAATCGTTAAGTGAAGCACAAGATTGCTCTGAAAAAGCCATCGTTAAGTGAATTTTTCGTTGTACGAAGCAATCGTTAAGCGAGGCACCACTGTATTCTAAAACTGTTATCAGTTCATCCTCCACTGCCATCTTCATCATCATGTGTAGCCCACCTTTCAGGACATCAATCCTACTAAAATGGCTTAGGGGTTCTTAAAAAAATCACAATTAAAAAGTATAACAAAACAATATTAACTCTGTGCTGGCCAAAGCCTGTTTGCTGCTGTTCCTGTCACTTGTTAGTCTCTGGTGGGGGCCCCTGAAATATAGGACTCAGGTCCCTAATCCTGGCTTCATCTAAATGAATAGGGAGTAACAGTTCAGCAGAAGCAGGGGGCTACAGTGATTTTTGCCTGCCTGCCTCTTTTTTTCCTGGGATTATTTCCACTGGGTGGTTAGCAGTGAAGGATGCTCTCACTGGCTGCCCTTCACCATAGAACACAGAAATGGGAAATAAGATCAGTCAGAGACAATTTTTTCCAGGGGCTAAGGAATTCCCTCAGGAAAAAAAGCAACAGCCTCAGAGCCCAGAATCCATCCCGCATTTAATGAACCACAGGCTGGCAGCAGGTCTGTAAACATTCCTTAGAAAAGATCTTGAGGACCCTCCTGCTTGATGTTTAATAGGCATCACACTGATGCTATTCAATTAGAGTAACTGTATTTGTGATGTTAATGGAAAAGGCTTAAAATATCTCTTAATTCTAAGCTACACAAAAGATACTTTGCATGTCATCACTTTCTCAAAAGACAACTAGGTTTTTTAATGGAATATAATGACTAACCATGATTGTTTTTAACATTTGAAAGAAAGTTGAAGACATTACAGTATGTGGCATCATTCTTCATAGTGAACCAACTGCTCCACTACCATTTTCCATCAAACTGATATGTCATTTCTGGAAGCCTTACTGAATTGCACAAAGTTTGCAGAGGAAGTTGTAGTGAATCGAGAGAGATTAGGAATAAGAATGGGGGAAACTGAGTTCAAATTCTCACCCGGCCAATGTATAGCCTGCATAATTAAAAACTGTAAACCACCCAGAAAGTGCTTTAAGTGCTATGGGACAGTATATAAGCAGCACACTTTGCATTTTGTTGTGATTATTATTTTATTGTGGTGCCATCACTGCCTGTGATACGCACCTCTATCCCATTTAGAGCTTTCAGAAGTTACTTTTGGTATGACAACGTTTGCTGGCTGGACAGCTCAATGGTTTGGGGCACTGGGCTGTAGAGACAGATGTCAGGAATTTGCCTTGCCACTGTGACTCCCTGGAATAGAATCTGTGTGGTCTTGGGCAAGCTACATGTTTCAAGAGTGGCCCGAGAAGAAAGGACTGTTTAAACCACTCCTGTGTGCTCTCGACCTAGAAATTCTGGCAAGGGTTGCCGTAAGTGGGAGTTAACTTGATGACACAAAACTATTAATCCTGGAAACACATGCCATTCTTCTTCCAACAAGGGGTGAAAATTCCCGAATCACCAGTGTTCCACATCACACCTAACATTGTTTACTGCTGGTTCCTGAACTGCTGCTACCTCTATGGCAGTGCTTTGCAACCTCAGGTCACCAGATGTTCTTGGACCACAACTCCCAGAAATCCTGGCCAGCACAGCTACAATGGACCCTCTACTTATGGAATTAATCCGTATTGGAATGGTGGCTGCAGGTCGAAAATTCTGTAGCTCGAGTCTCCATTGACCTACAATGCTTTGAAAACTGATTAATCCATAACCGGCCATTTTTGTTCGATTTTGGTTTTTTTCTGGTCTGTAAGTTGATTCTCTGGCTGCAAGTCGAATCTAAATTTTGCAACCAGAGAACTCTGTAACTTGAAAAGTCTGTAAGTCGAGCAGTCTGTAAGTCGAGGGTCCACTGTAGTGGCAAACACTTCTGGAAGTTTTAGTCCAAGAACATCTAGGGACCCAAGGTTGGGAACCACTGCTCTATGGCATTACCCCATCCCACTTCCTGAAATTTCTGTTTTTTCCTATAATGTAGTATTCTATTATTGCTACATTGCCAAAAATACTTTTGAGATGCTTCTTGTCCTCAGAGGAAGAACACAGCAGACAAGCAAGTCCAGTGTGGAGTCAGATAACTTAATCACAATGTTTAACTGGAAAAGTCCAAGCAGTGCTCAGCCTTTAAAGATAGCTAAGAGCAACAGCCTTGCTCTCTAACACCCATTAAATGTGTCACATTCTGAGTCAGATGTTAATCTGTATCCCCGAACAATAACATGAGCTAATATTAGATCTGCTTCAGTTTGGGGAGTTGGAGGACTGTATCTCATGTAGCTTTGATAACATATTCTTAAGGTAACATTAGTTGGTGGGAAATGAGATACAGAGAAAGTTAGCAGCACAACTTTTTTACAGACATGTTGACTGATGTGCAGTTTCTGGGTAGTAACACTCAGAATGCATATCATTCAAAGCAGCAGGCATTTGCTATGAGGGAGAAATTATCCTCTAGTGACTAAACTATACAATGACAGTATGGTCAACTAGCCTCCCAAAGTAATAATCTTTCCCTATAGATACAGTGCTAAACATTTCTGAATATATTTTAATTTAATTTCTTTATTATCTTCATAACCTACCGTTGCTACCAGGAATTCAAAACAGTATACCTGGTCCCTTCCCTTAGGATAGGTTTGGCTGATTAATAATTGATAATCACTGAAAAAATGTACTCAAAGTTGCTGAAACATAGTTATTAACAAATGAAACAATAAAACTACTGAAATCATAACAATCAAAACTGATACACATTAAAAATAATTTGAAAGACCAATTTAAAAAGATACTATGTCATTGTCAGATGAGAACTTTATATCTTTCTTGAACAAGAAACCTTCACACTCCCTGAAGCATACAAAATTTATTGGTCTATACTTGGAATAGGACTGTGATTTTCTATATGACAGAAGGTTTCATCATATAGATTTTGGATATGACTCTGCAATGGAGGATAGGAGAAGGGAGGGTGAGGGAGGAATGGTACAAAATATTATATAATTTTTTGTACTCTTATATTGTCATTATTAATACTGTTAATTTTAAAAAACAGTAATTTAAAAAAAAACCCTCACAGGAAATTAACTCCACTCATATATCACCACATCAACTGCCATCTAGCGGCTAAGCTATACAGTGAAGAAGTGAGAAGACTTAAATATTCCAAGGTTATATCAAGAGTTTCCTGGCTGAGTATGAAGACGTATATGGGTCTCCTCTGTCCTAGATTGATACATCAATCACCATATCTGCTGAAACTCTGTATGTAGCAGCAAGCACCACATGCTGCTTAAAAACAACACTCTAGCACCTCACTACTTTATTAATTAGGGGTAGGGCAACTTTGACAAGGACAAATATTTGCTTTTTACTGAAACTTGCTCATTTGGTTCAGCAGCATTTCATGCATCCAATTTTGAGGAAAATCCTGTACCATAATCTTTCCTCTAGTTCTGAAGTTGTTTAACCACAGCCCTTATCATGCTATTTTTCTTTTTCTGACAAAAGGAACCAGCCTACAAAGGAAGCAATGTGATATCTAACAATGCCTCCAGAGAAATATGATGGCACTGTGGACCTGGGTGAGCAACATGTGTGAACAATTAAAAATAAAATAAAGTGCATGCTGGCAGTTATTCAGAGTTAAGAAAGGTAAGACTCTAATAAAGAGGCTCACCAATGCTGTAGAGGCAGACTAGACAGTTGCCTTAGTTTGAAATTTCCAAGTGTATCAGCCAACAGCCATACTGATCAGTGCCCCAAAATTATTTGTCAGCTGTGGACCAAGACTGCAGATGGTGCTTCTTATCTTTGTTTGCTTGTTTTTAAATTTCCAGCTCTAATCTATATCTGCCCACACCCTGAAATCAATTTAGCCTGTATCATGTCTGAAACCCAACTCCCCAAGGAGACTAACAGCACTCCAATTCACCTGGAAGTTACCACAGTGGGAAAAGCTAGATTAGGCAATCCCTTGTCCAGTATTAATTCAACCATATTCCCCACCCCCATGGCTGCTCTGTAGTAAATGTGCAAACCTTTCAACCTGGAGAGGGTCAATAAAAATTGCAGCTACTATAAAGTATCTTTTTAGAAAAGAAATTAAAGGAGAAAAGCTATTTCTGCTTTGCACACCAAAGTTATCAGAGGGAGGTTATGACATGCTTTTCAGTTCGTGACTTGTACATGAATCAACAAGTAAAAGAAGTAATTATTCTGTGAATTTTTTAAAAATGATATTAATTCAGGAGCACAGCAGGGTTTCATGAGTGAGATGACAAATGAACAGCAAATGCCAGATATAATTTGCAATTACTATATGATGAAGAAAAGGTGAGAAGAAATTCATTACTCCCATCACCATAGCCATGCCTTCTTTAACAAACTACATAATTATTGAGGCACCTTCAAAACATATTGTGTCTGAGAGTTGTGAGATCTATGGAAACTCAAGCCAGAAAATGAGCTTGCATCCGGACAACACACTATTTTGTTGTACTGCTAACACAGCTAGTGGCATTAGGCAGCATGTACAACTACACGGCATCTAGATTATGTTGTCTAAACCAATGAACATAGTTCATCCAGAGGTATTTGAGAGATAATAGTGACCCACTGGTTTTTGTTTTTGTTCTTGATATGATTCATGTGTGACTATGTCCACAATTTAATATGGGGTGTCAAATATACCCAATATACAAGGGTATATCAAAAGATATACGAAGAGTCGGATGCAACTTAACGACTAAACAACAACAATATCAAAATATCTTTGTGTCTCTTTTTCATTCGAATGAGATACATTTGCCTGAATAACTGTGCTGACTGTGTGGAACCAACAGTTTTACGGCATGTATTTTTGTATATGATGACAATATCTATTGCTTGTATTTTGAAGAATAAATGAAAACAAATAATAAAAAGTAGGCACAGAGACTCTGATGCACCTGTCTTTTCTGCATAGATATTTGAACATTATAGAAACTTCACACACTGACAGAAAGCTATCCATCAAGTAATCTACTCTCTGTGGGATTGCATGTGAATACTGTCTGGTGTTCAGCTTGCACCTGTTCAATTTCTGGCCATGGCAGATCAATAGGAGTGTGTTATACTACTATTCCAAATTTAACTTTGCAGTATCCCCACCAGCCTACAGGAAAATAACTACAGTGTACCAAGGTGTTCATTTTAATCTATCAAATATAAGTACTTTATTTATTGCCTTGTCCTCAATATTGTTCATGATTTTATATACATGAGAATGCCATCTGTAGATATTAAGGATATTCCCAGTGGTATTTTTACTGGTTTAGCTTTCACAATGGCCTTCCTCTAAAAATGGACACAAGTTTTCTTCTGCACATTTCCAAGTCATGTTGTAAGCCTCCCTGTTTTCACTGGGGAATTACGGGACTGTCTATCCTATTCTCAATGAATCTGTATACAGTACATTTACTGGTATGTTCTTTTGATTTGTTTGTTCAATCACTTGTTTCTGCTTTCCCAGGAAGGAGTGGGAGGGAAGCAGAAATCAGTCAGCTAACAAATGAAGCTGTTAGTAATTAAAAATCCCTTTTTTTTTTTCTCCTCCTGTAGAAAATAAGAATGTGGAAGATTTAGGCTCAGAAAAGACCAAAGGAAGGAGAAGAAGAAAAGAAGGGGGGAGGAATAAAATAAAAAGAGAAAACAAGAAAAAGGAAAAAAAGAAAATGAAGCAATACAAGGATGGTTTTATCCTGTGTCAGCAATGGAAATATATATATATAAAGCCCCATGATGAGTACCGCAGAGTCTGTAATTTAACCTTTCGGATTCTATACACAAGTTAGTTTGAGTTTTATTCTTGCAGTTTATGAAGTAATAATAGCCTTTTAAGTAAAATTACAGGTTTGAATTTTTTCCACTATGTACAACCCTTCCTCTGTTGTTTAGGAAATTTAAGGCAACATATACAAGCTGCATTTTTAATCCACGTCCTCCTATTTTCAGAGCAGCAGAAATCTTAATTCGTCATGTATTCAGTATGTCGAGAATCATGAGGCAACGGAACCAGACCGCACGAGTCCTCTTTCATGCCACATAATGCAAGATCACATTCTTGTTCTCTGTACAAGTCAATGCAGATCTGTTTCAGTGCATGTGTCTATGCTCATGGTCACTAATGGTTGCATATTTTTACTATATCTTCAACACTCATATGAACAACCATGAGAGTTGGCAGCATTTGTGTCCCCACGGATGAGTACACTTTTCTCATGTAGGCATGGCCAACACCAGAAGTTGGTGGAGTTGGGCAAACGCTGATACTTGAAGGCTTGTGACGGATTTACAAAATCAGTGCCAGTTGTGTAATTCACTTTAAGTGACAGTGTAACTCATTTGCGGCACAATATACCACTTAAAACTAACTTATCTTCTTGGGCTGTCCTTCACCATACCAGGCAAAGATGAACCCAGATTTTAAACATGCTTTTTACATTGACCATACATACCCTTTATCATCACCATCATTATAACCATCATTGCAATGGTCATCATCATTGGAATTCTTTATGCCACTTTTTTTACCTACATACAAGGTAACTTGCCTAAATCAAAACAACAGGAAAAACCCAACAACATCCATAAGTAAAATTCTAGGTATCCTATTTCAAATGGAAGTGGTAACCAAAGAGAAGCTTCTGCAGTGGAACAAACAGGGGTGTATGTGCAATTCCTAAAAGGTTCCACTCTGAAACTGATCTTATCAAACATAGTGAAGTATGTTAAAAGGGGAACGGCAACCGGAGAGGTCAATAGGGGGTTGGTATCATACAGTCTGAACAGTCTACTACTATCAGAACACACTGCAGACACATTCTGGACCATTTGATTCTCCCAAACCAACTGTATCTGCTATTGTCAGTGTGGTGAAGGGGAGGACATGACCGGGCTTTTCTTGTGCCCTACAGACACAAATGCCGAAGCATTGGCAATCACTTTCTTTCCATCTCTTCACCAAGTGACCGAGGACAATCTCTTTCCTTTCCATATGTATTCTGCTATCTATTCTTCGTGGTCCTAGCCACAGGCCGCATTTATGTTAACAAAGAACTGGAGTAGTCGAGGAATGGTGAAACAAGTGATCCGTATTCTCTCTCTTTCTTTCTCTCCCCTAGGAAATGTTTTATATACCCTCTGCCCAAGATCACAATGTTGTCTTTGTACAATTGAGAGCTCTTGAATTTAGGCTTCAAAGAGCCACGTGGCAGCAGGGAAATGAAAGAATTTGTGGAAAGACAGAGAGCTGAAAAATGCTTTCTTTTCCTCCAAGATCTATCTGCATACAAACGTAGGAAATTCCAAAACTCTGAATGAATATTTACAATCAACGGTGAGCTGTCCTACTGCAGCTGGGCTGAAACAGGAGGCGGGGAATAAAAAGGAAAAGAAGAGGGGGATTTGTTTTCATAGCAGCACCACAAGGAAAAGCAGAGTTGAGGAAGCCAAATGCTGCATCCCTTGATAGTCTATTTAGTTGCCACAAGCACGAGTTCAATAAGCTGTGGAAGGAAAGGGGGAGAAAAGAGAGAGAGAAAGAAGACTTGGCAGGACAATTAGGCAATGTGTTGGGTACACCATCATGTGCAACCTTTTCCAGAACGGACAGAACAGTTACCCTTTGATTAATTCAGGGCAATCGGCAAGCATTCAGAGGGTGCCAGTGTAAGTGGTGCAGCCTTCTTATTTAATTTCTCTTCTCTTGACCTACATAAAAGACCAAAGACATATTAAATATTAAGAGCTGGATGCACACAGTGGTCAGGCACAAGCAATTCCCCCTGAAGAAGAGCATGCATATTGGCAATGGGAGATTCAGCTAATTCCCCCCCACTTCCACAAAAATGACAACAAAATTTTTTTTCCGGCATCTGAGGCAGAATCTTAAAGCAAACATGGATGCATAATCCTCACTGTGATGTGAGCTGGTAAGGAAGATTGTGATGACAGTTCTATAAACTAGTGTGGTGGGTGGGAAGCAGAGTGGACTATGAATGAAAAGAACTCATCATGAAAAGGAGATACCAGTAAGAAGTGGGAAGTGAGTATTTCTTCTGCCCTTAACTATTTAATAGAGTCTAATATGTATGTTCCACATCAGACTGACGCCGTTAGTAGACGAACCAACCATGGTTCCAGTGTCCTGTGTGCTGGAAGCATGTCTAACACTCAGCTTCTCTGTAGAGATAAGGTCTTTGTATATACAGCAGTATGGACCAGATGCCCACATAACCCATAACTCTACATGATTACCATTGTAAGTCAAGCAGAAACCTTCACACATGTATCCCTCCATGTGCGAGATGCCAGACAAAAAGACTACCAGCCAAGGTTGAGACAAAATCAGTGAGTGCGGCCCACATTCTGTTATTTTATTGGTATATGTAATGCCTGAACAGGGTTAATTTACCTCTGATAACCTGGCAAACTGTTATTTAAATGTTCCTCTCAGATCAATGTTGGCAAATCATAGTTTGGTCCTGATTAGTAATCCTGTTTTGCTGGAAGTATTTATATATGACTAGTTCAGATCTCATGGAAATTGGAGCTTAACAAACCAGGAAATTTCCTAAGAGGTTTGGCATGCGAGAGGAAAACAGACATTAGAGTTTAATGCTTGGTCCCACTCCAGCATTACAACTAGAATGCTATGTCTGGTCATCTGGGCAATGTGTGAGATTTGCACTTCATTTTGCACTTTTATGAAGTAATGCTATGCACTAAGTACCACAGAATTCAAGTCCTTGGTTCCTCTTATTCCCAGCCAAAATGGCTAAAGAACATGTATACAACCCACTTGCTATCTAGGAATTACAGTAAGTGGGTTTCATTCATGCTCTCAGCCAGTTTTAGACATTGAATGTTTTTATACATCTCCATTGCAAAACCTTATGTACAGTGGTGCCTTGCTTAATGAGGATAATCCGTTCCAGCGAAATCGCTGTACAGCGAAATCCTCGTTAAGCGAAATAAAAAAAATCCCATTGAAACACATTGAAAACCCGTTCAATGCATTCCAATGGGCTGAAAAACTCACCGTCCAGCAAAGATCCTCCACAGGGGCAGCCATTTTCGGTGCCTGTATAGCGAGGAATCCATCCAAAAACTCAGCTGGGAGCAATTTTACACAGGGGTGGCCATTTTGAAGCCGCTGATCAGCTGTTTCAAAATCGTCATAATGCGAAGAATCGGTCCCCGAAGCAGGGAACCGATTGTTGCAAAGCGGATTTTGTCTATTAAAACATCGTTTTGCAATCGCAAAAGCGATCACAAAGCAGTCATTGTATAGTGGTTTCATCGTTTAACGAGGCAATCGTTAAGCGAGGCACCACTGTATATCTTACTATTACAAATTTGTTTTGAAACATTGGTTGTACTTGTGTCAAACTCCAACTACTTTTCTTTATTTGCCAAATTTAAAAATAATTAATTGCAACTTTCTGATATATGTTTATTTCAGGTATGTTTAATTTGCAATAGATAATAAAAGAAAAGGTAAATGAGATTATTTGGAACACAGCAGACATCCTGCTTGGGTAAAAGCAAAAAGAACCACTTCAGTCTAGGAAACTAATCCAAATATGACCTCTTTTGATATTCAGAGCTAAAACAAATTGTAGAAACAGATACTTGGCTAAAATATTAGGAAAGTATTAGCAACAACAATACAATGAACCAAAGAACATAGCCTATTTTCATTTGGGCAATATCAACTAGCATGGAAATAATGGAAAATTCAGAGAGCCATGGATAAGCACGGTTAAGCTTCACATCCAGTCCCCACCACCCTTTTAAAAGATGTCAGAAATGTTTGGTTCATAATTTTCAAACAGTCAAGCAACCATGCAGACTTTTGTAAACATAAACCTTACAGACATTCTTCCTTCTTGGGAGAGGTGATTAGCAAAAGTCTCTTTGGACAGTGGGTTTTACATTCTTGCAATTTCACAATCAAAACTGTTCATCCTATTGTATTAGTCTGCATTTATTTATCATATTCTTTTCTCACTTTTTCTATACCTCAATGTAGTGTTTGAAAACTAAATCCATAATTAATGGTGTACAAGTCAAATATAGATTTTGGAAATGCAAAACTGGATCTAACTTATGTATAAAAACAACTTGCGTTAAGATAGCTGAAAACTTATTTGGGTTTTCGGGTAGGAGTAGAAGTCTTGTCTTTTGGTACTCAAAGGTGGTTTAAAAGCTCAAGCACTATAATGATTTGCTTTGTACTTGCTTCTTCTGTACACATACAAACACTCAATAAAAGTTACCCAGCACGTTTTTGCAAAGATATCTTAGGACTTTGATGCTCTTCCTTTATTTAAGATTTTGTAAAGACTGACTGTATCTTCCCCATTGGTTGACAAAATGTAAATGTAATGGAACATCACTATTTCCAAGTCTGGTCCTTGCTATTCTTAAGAATTTACATTTAAACTGAACTCACCGAACAGGGGAAAAAAGAAAAGGAAAAGAAAGAAAAGGGGGGAAAAAAGAAAAAAAGGATTTTTTCCTAAGGAGAAACAATATTTGACATAAACAGCAATTCTAGGAGATACTGTACAGTGTATAGCTATATAACTAAAATGTTACTGCTTCAAGTTCTATGTAGGCTTCATAAGCCTACATAGAACTTGAAGCAATAACATTGTAGTTACAATAACATTTAATGGAGAAGTTGTATGTAGGCTTCATAAGCCTACATAGAACTTTACAGCCTTCATAGGCACAGAACACAACCTTATGGATCAAATACACATTTTATAGTTCCACTCTCTGCGAAGGTAACACAAGGCTCATTTGTGAGGCCCACAATCCCCAAGCAATCCTGCTTACACTATTTCAGACATAAAAATGTCTTTACTGTCCAGTATTCACAAGGATGCATCATATCCATTACCCATTTAGAAGCCAGTATTTTCCTATGCCATCTACAACGGTCTACAGCTGTGAGTAAACCTTTTATTAGATAAGAAAACAAGGGTTATTAGTTGCCAAGCTTTAACTGTGGCATTTGGAAATACTGGTTAAAAAAAATGAAAAGTTGCCAGTGCAGCATTTGTGGCCCCATAGGCAAAACATCAGTGCATTTGAAGAGGAGAAAAACAGCTATCAGTGTTCCTCAACGAGTTTTCTGCCTGCCTCTGAAAGGCTTCCCACTCCCCCTTTTCCTTTTTCTGACTTGTTCCATGAATTGGACAGTGAAATCGAGGTTCTTTCCCCAGCACCTCTACACTCCTTTGGAAAACAAATTATGTTTGGAATGTCTTTTCTAGCTGCCAATTATCCCTTCTTTCCTTTGCTTCCTTTCTGTACCTTAGAAAAGTACAAGTCAGATAGATAGATAGGCATCCTTCAGTCTCGAGAGACTATGGTAACATGCTCTGAATCGAGGAGTGTCCTCTCAAGAGCATGAAGCCTGGGTAAAGTAATATGGAGGATAGGCTGTTACCCAAGCAGCAGATCCCCCCTCTCCATGTTGCTGAAATGGTCCAATGGAAAGGCAAGAGCCAATACAACTGGTTCCAGCAACGTCGCAGGAGTTGGCAGAACGACACGAACTGCCTTCGGGACTCCAGCTCCAGATTTTGCCTCTAGGAGGTGGTCCCATCACCTCCTGGCAAATAAAAGGGGAAGATATGGAGGCAGTGACGGATTTTACTTTCTTGGGCTCCATGATCACTGCAGATGGTGACAGCAACCACGAAATTAAAAAGACACCTGCTTCTTGGGAGGAAAGCAATGACAAACCTAGACAGCATTTTAAAAGCCACCCTTTTTCCCCCGCCTTAATTCAAGCCTTCTGTTTTGCTTGCCTGTTCCTTGTTTCATAGTTTTGAGCCAGTCTCCAGCAAGATCTATTCCTCCCAATTCTAAGACAAGGCTAGTACCATGAAGCAACATGTGGCACAAATTCACATTACAGAGGGCTATCTCTTGGCTTAGTTTCTCTTGCAGTTACAGTACTACATACTCGTGTGTGGTATAGGAAGATACCATTTTAAGTACTGTATAATGGATACTGTGGAGCAGTGGTTCCCCACCTTGAGCAACACAGGTGTTAAGGAACAGCAGTTCCCAGAAACCCTGGTCACCACAGCTGGTCCTGAAGGCTTCTGGGAGTTGCAGTCCAAGAACACCTGGGTTACCCAAGGCTGGGAACCACTGCTGCACAGTACTCACTAATATGTGGTAAATTCTATTATTAAAAAAAATACTGGCCCATTGATCCCTCAAACACAAAAGAACCAGAAGTGTAGATTTTACCCAGGTCTCTTTAATTTGTATCATCTGGTTCTTCACTTAGACATAGAGCAGAACAGCAAATTTCACTTCCAGTTCCATCCCTTTGTGGGTGATTACACTTCCTGATCCTGTTAAATGTTGGCCATACCACTACAATTGAATTTTCCTGGGATGCTTTACCAGGCATGGCTGCATGTTCTGGCAAAAAAAGCTGATCTCTGCCTTCTCTGCCAGAGGGGAAAAGTCTGAGGAACAAATGACGTCTGAGAGACATTACCAGAGGCACAGCTAATTCCTCTCAGGCACTAACAGAAGGTCATGCTCCCAATTCACCTTACTGTTTTCTCCTATACCTCCCATATTTTCCCCCAAAATGTACAAACTTTATAACACTGTAAACATTGACTGGTCTTCCTACAGCTTGTCCTTTTGGGAAAATAACAAATCCATAAGAGCAGGCTGACAGTTTCTCTAAAATTACAGCAAAAATTGTTCTATAAAAGAGACCAGAGCAACCATTTTTAGACTTGGGTATACTGCAGTGCAAAATGCCACAGTGTTGTAGAGCTTGAAAGAACATGTAGTTCCTCATAACTCTTCCTGGAGAAAGGTAATGGAATATCCTTCCCAGAGAGGTTTACCTAGCACTACCTCTCTGATCTTTTTTTTTCTCCCTGATGCAACATCGCCTTCTTTTAAAGTCCCAAGTCTATGCAATGACTTCTGTAGTCCAGGTCTTTCAGTTTTAAGTGTTTTGTTCATAATGTTGTTGATACTGCTTTGAGGTTTTGTTACTTGCTACATTTTGCATTGCTTTTAATTTTGTGGTTTTACATTCTCATTTGTATCTGGACTACTGTTTTTATTTCTATTAATTGTAGGCGGTACTGTAAACACCTTATGTCATACAAATAACACGAACAAGCTAATACTTGGATACAGATTCTTCAAGGGAGCACCACCTTCTATAGTTGGTACTTTGTGTTCAGCACAGCAAGTTATTTTATAATGAACCAGGTTCATTAGTTTATCATATGCATCAGAGGCAAAGAACCTGTAACCATTCAGATCTTATTGGATTCCAACCCCCCATCAATCCCATTTAGCATCAACCCCATTTACACACAGTGATCTAATCTTAATTTGATTTTGCCAAGGCTATGAGGTTTGGTTTCATTTGATTTAGTTTGCTAATGTTGCTGATGACACCAAAACCAGAATTTTAGTTTTTGGGAAAAAGAGGAAGAAATATAAATGGCAGATGAACAGGAAGTTGCTGAATAAAGCCAACTTATATAAATAATCTGGAGCAACATTTAAAAGTTCAGGAACATGGTCAGATAACTTAAGAGTCTATAGCTCTGTCTGTTGAGGTGTCTGCCAATCCTACTTATTATTTATCTACTTATTATTTATGATCGCACCTTTAATATAACTCTATAAAAGTATGTTGCTTCCAGAGACACTCTATGGAACCCCCACATAGGCTCTTTCAAATACCACAATATCAGAATCTATCCAACATAAATTTTTAACCCGAGCATTAGTGGTAGCAAGATTTACCTCTATGGCCTTAGTCCAGGGGTGGGCAATTAATTAACTGTGTTTGGGGGTGGGTAATAATATGCCCCCAATTTGTAGGTAGTAACAGGCCCCCATTGGATGAGGCCCTGCAGTGAACGAACTACAAGGCTGACATAGTTAACTCCCTAAACTTTTGGGCCATCACATCGCCTGCACAAGGATCGCTGCGGATCAAGAGTAACAGTCAAAACTCGCAAGATCCCAGCATCGGATCTTGCGAGTTTTGCTTACTGCCATGCCTGGTGACCGGAGCTGGAGCAGGCCAGACAGAAGTGGCTCTCAGGCTGTATGTGGCCTGCAGGCCACACTTTGCCCAGTTCTGCCTTAGTCCATTCTGAGACATCATGCTACTCCGTGGGTTCTCCCACCAAGAAAGCAGATTTTGTGTTGTACTGACTCAAGATAGTTTATCATATGGCCTCGCCACTGGTTTCATTGGCCTATGAGGAAATGGAAAGGACTTTTGGGCAGCTATCTACAATTATGTCTAAGCTGGGTTATTCCCCACCCTACCTCCATAGGAGAGGATATGAGGTTGTCCAAGAACATATTATTCAAAGATTATATGAAACTGACATCTGGACTACCATGGCATCTGTACTGTAGCTATCTGCCCCTTCAGTAGGCTATGCAAAGGCTTTTCCTTGCCTTTAGGAAAGGTGGCCCCATATACATCCCTCATTAGCTCACATGAACTGAGACAACTGCCAACTAAATGAAGACTAAACTCATTGCAATTGAAAGAGATCCAGGGATGCTATATGACCAACATGGTACAAGTAGATATTGCCCAGCAGGATACTCTAAAATGGAAGACATAGTACATTTTCTGTAATTCCACTGTCATTCCTAGTCTACCCAGGCTTCCGCAATGATGGTAGGGTTTGAACCTTGGACTTTCAGCATGCCAAATGTGTATAGGAGCGCTGAATTATGTCCCCTTTCCCACCACCTGATTTATTTCATCCTATCATCATCTGTGGTCACAGATTTTTGTAGTAGTCCCATATCCAAAAAACCTGTTTGACCAGAGAAAACTATGAGCCAAACAATGCAGAAACAGTATTTATTATACTACTTTCAACCCTTTCAAAAAGTGATTGTTTCCAGCCGAATTTGGAGCTGCCATATGTATAATTCAAGGGCTACCATGGTGATGTGGTCGCAGCTTCCTGGCTACTTCCCACACATCTCTAGTAACATATGTAATGGGGTTAGTACATGGAAGGACAGATATTCTCCACACCAGCTGTCATAGCAGATTAGCAAGGATTTCTAGACTCCTAGTGGTTTAACAACAGTATCAACAAAATGACTTTCTGCTCCATTTTAAATTGGTCTGATGAGGTCACAAGTAGCTTGTGAAATTTGGGGTGAGAAACAGAAGGAAGTTCAGATGTTAATGTGTGCATCAAAAGACTGTACTGTCAGCTCTACTCAGCTTCAGCACTCAAAACAAATTCTTCAGCATTCTATAATTCGAACAATATGCCTCCAATTGGTAGGTCTCCAGGTTCTCATTAAAGGCAAAGGGACCCCAAAAGCCAGAGGTCTGCCCACCCATGCCCTACAACCTGGAAGAATGCACAAGATTTTACAAAAGCATTTTTTTTAATTTCAGCTCATTTTTCTATATCTTTTTAATGTAATAAAGCAATCTACTGAACTTTCTGAAGATTTTAGTTGACTTATCTGAAAATTAAAACAAATGTTAAGCTATTAAGATACACATAATACTAGAAGTGCGGCATTTATATTTGCTGTTGCAACATAGTACATAATTCTCTGCGTTACGAATAACTTGAACTGTGTTATTTGCAAAGGAAACAAATTTAAAATCTCACTATCGGCGATTTGAACATCACCATAAAAGATGCAGTCCAGTCGTCTCATATGCATGCATAAATCTCACTAACTAAAGTTTCCCATTCTAATTTTTTGTTTTGTTTTGTTTTTGTACTGTTGGGCAAACATTTTATCTTTGAGCATGTCCTGGATAAATACCTATTTATTCTTCAGATTCCCACATATTGACAACCAGACAGAAAAAACTAATGTCAACTTCATCAATACAATTTGCGGCAAAAGGCCAGCTACATTTTAAAAAATCCTAACAGAAGCAGATGTTACATCTAAATGAACGCTATCAGCATGATTCAGTCATTAATCCCCAGAGAAACCTATCCACTTATAGTGGGCCCATACAATTTGTGAATCCTAAACTAAACATAACCCTCAAGACAAGACAAGAATCCAGTGAGGATTCAATAAACGTTTTCCTTGTTTCTGCCTTCTGCAAGGACGTTTTAGGTCACAGTGACTGACTGATTAGCAGTAGATGGCTTGGTGGACCACAGCTCCAAACTGGAGTGTATCTCCTGCACACTTCTGTTTCTGTCCACTTATCATTTGATTTTAGTGCTATATTTCTTGGAATATATTCAGAAGCAATTCTGGGAATCTCCAGGAACTGCCTGCCTGCCTGCCTGCCTGCCTTCTGCAATGTGATGTTCTG
Organism: Pogona vitticeps; assembly: GCF_051106095.1. NCBI lineage: Eukaryota > Metazoa > Chordata > Lepidosauria > Squamata > Agamidae > Pogona > Pogona vitticeps. The sequence continues at coordinate 161,616,296 of NC_135785.1, forward strand.
AATGAAACTACTTCTGCCAGCTGGTATCAGCACCCAGTAGGTTATCTGCAGGGAAGAACCTCAGCGGTGTCACTGAGACTGATGAATATCCCCGCACAACCTCCACTATCATTATATCCTTACCTAATACTGCTGGTGCTACCCACTGGGAGTTACTTCCCTAGACATCCTCATTCAAATAGGTGACAACCAATGTTCCCTTTAGTTTTCTGCCAGCGCTGGGCAGGGTTTTGACCATGACCGGAACAAAAATGGGCAGGAACATTGGCTGTGGGTGTATGGCACTGATGCAGCACTGCGTGGCCGTGCACCCGCACAGTTCAGAGGGAACATTGGCGACAACAGTACTCTGAACAGAGATTCCAGCAATGGGTCCGTGCTAAACAAAGCTGAGAAGTGAACACTTTAAAGAACTACTGGCTTTCAGCCAAAAGTGCTACTGAACACTCAGGGATGAATGTCCAGAGGAAATACATTCAACAAAAAGTCCAAAGGAGGGAGAATGGCAACAGCTAGAGACCAGATACAAGCTCAGAATTTTACAAGAACAAAAACGAACTGCTTTATTTATTACTTGTTTGTAGACAGGCTATTGTTAGTGTGGCTGGCATAAGTAATTTGCTGCATTTCATGTTATAATCTTTGCCATATTATAATGTTTATAAAATTATTAAAAAATAAAAGACAAAATCAAAGGATACTTCCCTTATAATGCCGGATTGAGAACTCACAAAACCTGAAAAATTCCTGTCAAAATGCTTCTAAAAAGTCTTAAAATACTTGTTTAAAGTAACTTTTGGAAGTAATTAGGTGTTACTCGTTACACTCAAGTGTTAGTTGTTCACCTAAAAGGTCACTTTATGATTACTCACTGTATTATTAGTTAATGTCAGAAAATAATTAAACACAAGTCTGTTCTAATGCAGAAGCAATTTATTGAAATGAAACAAAGTGAATTGCAACCTATTCGCAAAACATACATGACTCATACATAACTCTTGTAGGCAAAAGATGCTTATCTGTATTGTGCAATGATTTTTATACACTTGGCTACAAATATTGTCTATATCCATGGTACCTCCCATCAGCCAGATGGTGCTCAGCAGGTTTCCGCCTGTGCTTAACCTGTGGTTAACCTGGTGTTACAGATAACGTTGCTTCACTCATTTCTTGTTAGTTACTGCTCTCTTGCTTGTGATTTTACAGAGGTCACTTTCTTACAGAACCAAAGTCTACAAACAAGATAAATGTATGTGCCATCTAAATACATTTTACACAGTTACAAGCTAGAAGTAACATATACTTCAGAACTATAGTTGGCTCTATGTTTTTATGGTAGCACATTAAGCCATACAGTTATAGAACTGAAGGCTCAGAATGAACCCCAAGGATCATTGAGTCCAACCCCTGTCAAACAAAGAGATGCACCATGACAGGCAGCCAACGAACCTATGTTTAAAAGCCCAGCATGAGGCAATGAAGGAAAGTCCACCACACACACCAAAAAGCTCCCACTGACAATAGGTTCTTCCTAGTATTTAGGTGACATTTTATTTCTCATAATTTGAATCTGCTACCTCAGAAGCTTCCTTCTTCAATTACAAAACACAAGCTTCCTCCATTTTCAATGTGATCGTCCTTCAAATATTTGAAGAGGGCTATCATACTGTTTTTAAAAAACAGTTAAAAACTTGGCTATTTAAGCAGGCCTTCCCTCCAGTCAGCTAAGTCTTTTATTTTTTTCTTTCTCTCATCTTATTCCATTTTGCTATTTTTTAAATCTAATTGTATTAACTAATATATTAATTGGATTTTATGATTATTTATATTTTATATTGTCTTATTTTATGTTGTAAGCCGCCCCAAGTAGACATGGTCTAGAGGAGTGGGGTATAAATAAATAAATACATAAATAAATAAATAAATAAATAAATAAATAAATAAATAAATATTGTCTCTCAGGGGACAACTAAATTGGCCATTTACTCTGGAGTTTGCATTGGATTTAGCACAGATGAAACAGATTTTTTAAAAATTTGACCACATGACTCAAAGTTCACCATGGCGAAGCCCAGTGGGGAATCATCTGCTTTTCAGTGAGGAATCGCTCTCTTGTTCAGTCTCCAGGGGGGTTCTGTTTTACTCTGATTCACCTTGCATTGCTTTTCTCTGCTTTCTGCCCTGTGATTGCCTGATCCAATGCAAAGGGGCAGTTGTGGGAGTGTCACTTCCTCTTAGTTGAGCACCTGTTGTCTCCAAACACTGTCTTTTCTAATGCTTTCCAAAGTTACTGCTGATTCAGATAAGTGCTATGAGACTTCAGGAAAATAAATAAATGAAAAAGAAGGAAAGGGAAGGGGCAGTTCCAGTGGAAACTGCCAATTTCAAGGATGGCTGTTTTCACAGCTTTCAGCCCTACTAACTCCTGCAACATAATAATTGTTCATGCTCATCTGGATGGCTACAGTGATTTTACCCACAGAAACCAACAGAGATCCGATTTGAAAAGCTGTCGACACTGCTGAGAGTCTCTTACAATCTTTCCTGAATTATGCCTGGTTGTGTGAATGAATTAATATATGTGTGAAGTCAAAACAAATATGAAGGATTAGAACTGCCAGATGCGAAAGAAAAAGTTGAAAATGAATATCCTACATCTGAAAAGTGCATTAGCAGAACTGTGCAAAAACTAAAGCTATAAAAAAGGATGCAATATTAATTAAAATCTAAGTTAACTAAAATGAAATAAAACAGACATGATTTATAAGCACAAAATTCTGAGAACATATTTGTTAACTGTGAAGGGTCTTGCCCCATTCTTCCTTGAAAAATAAATTCCTCGCTCCCTTGACTATCACATATTACAGTTTACACTCCCAAGCTAATTTTGAACAAATTGCATTTATTTTCCTGCGAATGTTTACTGGATCAGTGATAAATCTATAGTATATAAAGCCTTCACCCAGACATAAAACGGAACCCTTGAGGACAGGGTTAAAAAATAACTGATATCACCACAACATTTTGTCTGAAGCAGGTGTATGTTTCTCCTTTCTGTGAAGCAGTTACAACAGCCCTCTGCAAATAATTATTGTGGGGATCATATTGCATGGACAGACAACACACACCCCAAACTCCCGAGGAAGCAGCAGCTACCCATCTCCTGCTGCCTCTGGAAGCCAGCTCTGTGTACAGCCAGCTATTTCAATATCACCTAGTTCTTGGAGTCAAAGCAAGATGGGAATGAGGTAATTTCTATGGCTTGAAGACCTTGGAACCAAACACATAATTGCTGAAATTGCCAGTTCCATACAGAACAGGCTTCTGGAAACAAGGGGCAAACGTATGGTCAGAGTGCTGCCACCACCATTTCAGGCTACTCCGGTGGCTGGTGAAAGGCCTATCGCTAGTTCCCTTTTCCGCCCCCTCAGAGAAACAGCTAGCTCTGGAGAGTCTTTCACAGTACCAGCGCTCCAGAGCGATATAGGACCTCACTGGGTAACAGTGAAAAACAGTGTGCCATCCTCCATAGTTCTCTGAAGCAGCTGCCTCAGGAAGCCTAAGGCCAGCCTTACCAGTCATCTCCAATCAATCTTCAACCTTGTTAATCAGCTCATTTCCACAGAAGCCACACATGTACAAATTGTGTTGTTATTTATTTATCACCTCAACTTTGTCCCAAAGAAGGACACCAGGTAGCTTACACAGGGTTTCAAAAGTATTTAAAATACAATTACAATGTAAAAAACAAAACAATTAAATATGTTGAATAGAGATGAGGACAAACCGCCGAAAGGGTGGTTCATTGTGGTTCGTGGTTCACCAAGGCTGATGGCCCACGAATTGCCCCTGGCTCTCTCTGACTCTGTGCATGCCAATCAGGTGTTCGGAGTGCACAAAGTCAGAGAGTACACTAGCCTTCTGGAACAGTGGTTTCCATTCCAGCAGCCAAGTACGGTGGCAAAGGGGGGGGAGTGGGAAGGGGGTTGGGCAGATAGCCATAGGCTGTCTTTTTTAAAAAAACTGATGAACCAACAAACTTATCTGTGGTTCATCAGAAAATCCAGTGGCAATTCATGGGTCGTGGGTCATCAACTTTGATGACCTATGAACCACAATGAACCACCATTTTGAATCAATGTATTGAGCCAATATATATAATTATTATTCTTTTCTCTGCTTCACAGGCAGAGACGGCAGGTTTCCATTCTGGCAGCCTCGCTTCCGTTCTGGTGGAGGAGGTGACATGGCAGTTGCGGCGGCAGCAGGACAAGGTAGGGAGGCGATGAGGGCAGTGGGAAAGGAGAAGGGGCAGGCTGTGAGGGCAGAGAGAGTAGGCCCACTGAACAGCTGTTTGGCAGGCCCACAAACAGAGAGAACAAACTAGACTGCCGGAATGGCTGCCCTAGCAGCCTAGCTCACCCTAAGGCCCCAATGAAGGGACAAATAAAAAGGGTAAATATTGGTCATTTTGTATTCATCAGGGCTTTTGGAATCGACTCAAAGTGACGAATATTACATGAATTAGCGATTTCTGGCAAATATCATGATTCATTTTTAAATTTGTGTCCATGTCAAATATTGAGCATTAAAAATACTGAATAAAAGCACTTTAAAACTATTTTAAAAACTTTTTAAAAGGATACAACTGCCCCATTAAAACCCCTCTCTTAGCAGCAAGTTGCTTATTTAAAACTCCCTAAAATGAAAAGAAGGATGAGGGAGTTGTTATCCTTTGGAAATACGTTCTACAGCCAAGAAGCAATCAGTGAAAAGGCCAGTGGGACTGAGATATCTTGTGTGGCCCCTATCTATATACATATCAGTTGTTATTTAATTATAACAACTTGCAAAACTGGTCTGTGGTCTAAAAATAAGCCACATACTGTAATTCTAGTTACAGCATCACTGTTTAGTCAACAGACAATGTCATGCATACGGAAAAAGACATTGTTCTTTAGCTAGCAGTGGTCAACCATTTCATTGCATCATTCTTTTCCCTAAGCCTATCAACTCTAGAGTATATAGTAACGTACAAGCACCCACACAGAGTACTGAATCTCTTGGCTGGACTTGTGCAAAGAGGTTGAGCAACGGAATGTGAAAGCTCACACACTCTTGTGCAGGTGGAGCTCCACATGGGTGAACAGTTGCTGTGAGTCATTTTGCTCCATTAACGTCAGAGAGTAAACCTACATCCATCTGTCAAATAATAGGGGCCTTCTTCATCTGACAACATACATTTTTAAACTCTTTTCTTTGTTCCTTAGCAAAAATAAAATATTTTTTTAATGTTGTGTACATAACTCAGTCTCCCAAGTCAGTGTAGAGGATTTTTAATTGCCTCACCTGTTTAAAATACTAATATCTCTAAGCTTCACTGAACAATTAATTTTAGCATTGTAAATACAAGGCACACAGGAGACAGTGACTGTCTTGATTTTTATACAAGCTTCAACTTTAGCTTTACAAAATAGAAGGGGGGGGGGGAACTGCCAGTTAACTCTGCTTTGAACTTGGCAGTCCCAATTGGTTTTCATCTGTTCTTCAATAACACTGTTTTCAAATTTATTTTAAACTTATTATTAAAGGAATGTTTTAATCTATTCTATTGTACTTTGCTTTGGGAGGCTCCGCAGGCAGAAAAGCAATGAATAAATACTTCAAGCAAGCAAGCAAACAAGCAGCCTCAGAACCATTTGCAAATTGAATTTGTGGGGAACCACTGATTCTCCTGATATCACCGGATTCAAACTTCCACAGGCCCCAGTCCATATTTATATGGGTGGAACAGACATATGTGCATTATCCTCACCTCCCTTCCTCTCTCTCTTGGAGTCCTTCCAACAGGATAGTGAACACTAAGTGGTGGTCTGAGAGGACCAAAACAAAATGTCTAGCTGAAGCAGTTATTCTAGCTGTCTTTTTGCCTTTCTTGTTCGTGTTCTCTTTCTGAGCTTGGGCCAGCTCTAATATTAGGCAGAGTGAGGAGGTCACCTTAAGTAGCATGTTTTGGGCATCAGAAAAGGCATAATTGTGACAGCCAGAGATTGAAATAGGCACTTGTGGGATGTTCTGTCTCTTGAGCCAAAACAATTGGCTGTTCTGGGGTACTGTGTACTTTGATGTGGGTGAGCGGGGAAAGGGCAACTGTTCCCTGTTCTGCTTCAAGCAGCAACTCTTATTAGGCTGGTCCTGTTCTGTGCCATTCTTTTACAAGTGTTTCACAAATAAGCTATACCCATGTATCTCACAACAGCTCTCAGACTCCTCCAAATATCAGCCTGTACTGCTATCAAAAAAGGAAAGGAGGAAAGAAAGAGAAGAGAGGAGCAGGAGAAATATTTGTCCAAGCTCTGGCAAATATGCATCTAGAGGCAATTCAGAGTTTATCCATTAAATTGGTTGGATGTTTTCTTGATCCTGATGAAGTCATGCATTTCTGCCAGGGTCATTACTTTACTGAACAGTATTAAAGTTGGATGTAGCTAATAGATACTTATACAGTACACTGAACTAGTCGAACTGCAATTACATTTATGTATCTCTTCTAAGGCAAAAAAGAAAGGGAAAGGGAAAAAAAGCACAAAGCCAGGTTTTGTTTTTTTCTGCAGCCTAATTTCAAAACGTACTCCAAGCCCTTGGCTGAAAACACTAAAATTTCAACGACAAAAAAACTACAGTGTACAAAAACACTACAACTAAAACTTCTAAGCAGCCATATTGTTTAGGACAGTGGCTCCCAAGCTTGGCTAACCCAGGTATTCTCGGACTGCAACTCCCAGAAACTCTGACTTTTGGGAACTGCGGTCCAAAAAGCCCTGGGTTATCCAAGGTTGAGAATCACTGGTTTAAGATACCCAGTAATGTTTCAAACATATACAATACCAGTCAAAACTAGAGACTGCAGGAACAGAAACAAGGCATGCCCTGTTGGAATACAGTGGACCCTCTAATTAAGGAATTAATCCGTATTGGAATGGTGGCTGCAAGTGGAAAAGTCTGTAAGTCCAGTCTCCATTGACCTACAATGCACTGAAAACCGATTAATCCCATAACCAGTGGTTTTTATTCTATTTTTATTCCATTTTGGTTTTTTTCTGGTCTGTAAGTCGATTCTCTGGCTGCAAGTCGAATCTAAATTTTGCGGCCAGAGAAGTCTGTAACTCGAAAAGTCTGTAAGTCGAGCCGTCTGTAAGTCGAGGGTCCCCTGTATTCAACAGTCCACATTGAAGAGCACAGAGAATTTCTTCCCTTTGTGCAGTCACCTGTTGCACAAAAAATAAACAACAATCTACATCATTATCATTTGCTGTTCTATAGAATATTTATACAGTACTTTCAAAATGCCACAAACTTCTCATGGGTATCGTATTATGTTATTTGCAATAAATGGTCTCTTACTAGCAACTTTTTCCCTTCAAATTAATTTTACAGTGAAAGTTATAGAGTTTTACTTAAGCTCTCCAATTTTACAATTTATTTTATTTGTTTTTGCTTCTAAGGTTGTTTAGTCAATAAAATTCTTTGTAGCCTACCAATAGGGTCGCTGATAGGTAGCAGCAACCCGTGAATAAGTATGATTAACTTTTAGTACACCAGTATATGATTTCATTTATTACTAAATAAATATCACTGAATTTAAAGGGACACATTCTGAAGCAATGTGTATGTTTAGGACTGACTTCTGTTTCTACTGAATAAAATATTGTTGGGTGTGGCTTCTGCACGGTTAACTAGATACAAGGCAGTGTCAAGTGCTTTGTGGCATTTGCTGTACTAGACGTTCTTTCTTATGCTGTGACAGAGTGCCCTCCAATTCATAATTTAAAATGTCCTATTATAGTTGCTGACTTGCTTTTGTTGACAGTGTAGTTGCTTATGACTAGGTCAACAAACAGCTTCATAACCAAAGCAAATGTATTATGGTAGGTGTCCAGTTTTATTATCACCTACTGTACCATCTTATCTTCGCCCAATCTTTTGTTCAAATGCCTTGCCTCATCCACTGCCGGGAACATTTACTGAGTCATAGCTTTTATGCCTGCTCCAGCTCTCCCCTCTCTGTTTCAGCCCTGGAATTATTATCAGTGGTGAATCACACTTCTCTGTCAACCCCCATATAGAGATTCCAAACAAAGGGAAACACACACCCACAGCCTGGCTCTTCACTTCATTCAACCACCCGTCCAAATGCCAAACCAGTACTTTGTTGATTGCTTCACCAGAAAAAGATGTTGCAGGGTATTGGCATCTCGTTGCTTTCCTGCCCAGTTTAACATCTTTCCTTATATACTTGGGCACAGTCTACTCCATCAAGGGCATTGTGCCCAGATGCAGAGGGTTCCCATATGCTCGATTGAGTTCTGTTACATCAGTCTCTTTCCTGGATGGTGCCCACAGTTTCTCATATAGAAGCTAGCCCAGCACTGATAATTTTCTAGGACCTGTCGCTGTCTCTACTATGGTTTCTTTACAAAAAATGTGGGGAAGAAACAGCAAAAACACAGAGAAGGTAACAGTGCAGAAAAAAAATCATCAACAACAACCAAAAAACTAAAAAACAGCTCTCAATGGATGAAGAAGGCTTTGATGGATCATGAATTTAGCCACAGTGAGTTCTCCAGCTGTTGTGAAGTTTTGTTTCTCCACTCAGCTCTATCACTGAACTGATAAACATCCCACAGCAATGAACTGAACACTGACTGAGACATCAACCTCCCCCAATACGAGTATAACTTTGGTGCTTCAAATAACCTGCCATCATCATTGTCATCGCCATCGTTGTTGTTGCTATTGTTAGTACTGCATAAATGTTAATATACTTATCATTCATTCAGCAGTGTGTTGATTTGAAAAAATTGATTCTTATTGAAGATATCAAATGGCTGTGGAAATTTAAGGAAGAGGGTTTTTTTGGTTGGCGGCTTTTTGGACACCTACCAAATAGTGATGTACATGGCTGACATCTGCCTGAAACTTAGAGAACTCTGTTTTTTGAGAGCACATTTGAGGAGTAATACAAATAGTAAAGTAAAATACAACAAGAAGCATTTCTACTGTGATCTAGAATTTCCATGACACTCTGTTACTGATCTAGAAACGCTACAGTAGTCTTCCACCAGTTAAAAATACATATTTGTCTGCAACCCTGTAAAGATCTGAATATGCAAATTCCTATCTGAAGAATAAATAGTAGTGCATGAGTAAGGGTGCAATTAGAGAGAGAAACAGCTAATGGTTTGTACAGCTTCTGGCACAGTCTGGTATGAGCTACTCCCAGTGATCACACAATACACAGAAGACTGTGAACCAGTTTGATCCTACTCCATGCCCAAACTGGACTTTTTTTGGTCCAGCAGCAGCACTACCTTGTTTTGGAGCTAGGTTAGACATGCTCTTATATGCACAGAAGGGACACGTTCCAGTGAAGCGAACCTTTCCAGCACAAGCAGATGCGGTCCTAATGTCTACTTCTGAGAACTGTTAATCCTTCAGAACCAGAAGTCTTTATTTTTCAGTAAGTCATTATTACAGGAGTCATCGTTTCTCAGTGTTGCCCAACCACAGTTTCTGCTAGTTAGGGGAGGGATTCCTCCATCACATCGTTCACTTGACCAGCTGAAAAACTACTGGACAAGCGGGAAATTCTTCTTCCTTTTGTCCCAAAAGTCTTTTGGTGATGATCAGCTCTGCCTTTCATTGCCTTTTTATCCTCCCTATTAATGTGAGTGTGGAATCTCTCAGTTCACTTGAACCTGTGAAATAAAGGCTGAGAGGACAGATGCGTTCACCATCCATAAAAAGATATTTGCAGGAACCTGCTTTCCCGCCATTCTTGATGAACTCCTTCCCTTTGAGTGAATAATATTCAAATGAGTGTAAACTCTCACCACCTGCTCCTTCAAAGCCCTCTCCCTTTTTTTTAGCACCCTAACAGGGCACATTTCTCATCCCTATTTAAGTTACACATTCACACCATTCACTTGCAAAGGGAGCCCTCTAAGGAGGTGCCTGAGCCTTACTTTTTGGTAGCATGTTGGAAACTGAAAGCACCATTAACACAAAGATTCAAGGGTATGCCCATTTATTTATTTGAAATATTTATTTGAAATATTAATTAATTGAAATATTCTTACCCTGCCTTTCTCCTTAAAAAGGACCAAAGACAGCTTATATCATTAAAAAAAGACAATAATAAAAGCTAAAAACAGTACATTATACAAATGTTTAAAAGAATTAAATAAACATTATATTTAAAACATTAGCTAAAAACCATATTAAAACACATTTAAAAACAACACAATAAAAGAAAAACAACCTACACTGCTGGCTGATAACCCGGTAATTTGTGCATCTGGCACCAGAGCCAGAGGTTGAGAACTGAATTCCCCACAGCGTTTCCCAGGAGAAGAGCTAGTCTATATAGACTTATGTAGATCTACACTGCCAATTTACAGTAATTTAAAACATGATATTGGCCTCCTTTTAATCCTCTTCTCTTGCCTTTTCATTCCTTTGTTTAGTTTGCTGACAGAGCTGGCAATTTTCTATAATTTTCTTTTCAGAACTACTGTGTCCAATCCTCAAGTTTAGCTACACTCCAAGTATGGGATGGATTACTCTGAAAGGTTATGAGGCAGGTAATTGCTAGGGTATGAGAGACTCAAGGACTCTACCTGCCACTCAGCTAGTGTTCAACTTGGTAGGGAACCTAAGCTGAGAAGAGAGGGAAATGGACAAGGCTTCCAAAAGTAGAAAGGAGTGTTTTAGGCACTTTTCACCTTGGAGAGAGCAGCTGCCTAGTAACCCTTCTGCATAAGAACTGCCTGAGGAAATTCCCTCCTTAGGAATCCTATCCACTTTTAGATCTGGTGAATGACAAACAATGCAAGAAAGGCAGAGGCTCCAGTGATAACCAGACTAAATCCAACTGCTAGTCCTAATGTGCAGATTAATGGAATCAGTTGTTGATTTAACCGAAATTCCCACTGATTCAATGGGAAAATTCCCATTACATAACATTGCACCCAGGCCAGGTGCTGGAAACATTTAATTTGTTATTAATTGAACCTCATATTTCCCCCCTTCACTGTTTTAGGTAAATGTTTTATTTACACTACTTTAAAAATTCCTATCCTCCCACTTCTGAGGCTCCCTCAGGCTCCCTTTTCCTCTCATTTAAAAATCCAAAAAATGCTGTCAGATCAGGAGTGGTGGTCGAGCAGCAACCTTTGACTTTAAAGGCTCTCCCTGCCCACCCCAAGTTTTCCAAAAGCTTGACCAGGGAAAAGGGAGCTTGGGAGAGCCTCAGAACCTAAAATTGGGGGACAGCAAATGTTGTATTAATGTAAATAAAACAGTTCCGTTGCGTAAACTGAGCTGCAGTGAGTGCAACAAGATTTTGTCCAATGAGTTTACATTACTTCAGCACGAACTATCAACTAGATTTAAGCTCTAGGTCAAGAATGAGTGTGGGCTTTCTTTCTTTCTTTCTTTCTTTCTTTCTTTCTTTCTTTCTTTCTTTCTTTCTTTCTTTCTGTATCAATATAAAAATTATAGATTTATAATAAAAAGAAACAACAACTAAAAGAGGAAGAAGGATATGAGTATATGTGGTGAACTACAATCAAACTACCTCCTGTCCATAAACAGAACAGAAATACATATGTGGGAAGCAGCAGGGCCATATACTTCAAGGTATGAAGAAGTGGTAGACATTTTTAGAGCATTACTGAAGGGAGGAAGCACCACTGACTTTAAATGAAAATTGGAAAAAGCATCCAGAAGTAAGAACACATCTATAGTCGTGATCATGAGTGGGCACCCCAGGAAAATTCAGAAGAAAGATCTACAGTAAATACAGGTGAGACAAAGCTGGCAGAGAAGAAAAGCTAGAATTGGCATTTGCTGACATACAGCATTCCTTTCATTGCTATCCATGGGGATAGATGAAATTTCTTTTCCTGCAACCTCCAATTGAGTCCAGTGCTTCTTTTTGGACAACAGAGTTGCTTCATCTCAGAGTTGGGGAACTATTTTTACTACAGTATAACTCAGAATCTCAACCCCAGCATGAACACCGGCCCTGTTGAGCTGCAGAATTCTGGAAGCAGCAAGCCAAAAAAGCAACACTCCCATTCTCTGCTCTGTCTTCTTTAGAAATGTGATGCACTACTACAAACAAGGCTGAAACTTTAAAAAGCAATACCTAACTACTATAGTTAAGTGCTGCCTGTCCCATTTTTATTTTACTTTCTTGCAAACACACTCTACCAGTTTCAAAGCCTTGGGCAAATTTGTGCTCTAAAGTACAACCTGCCCACCAAACAACCCCTTTCGTCTGAGATTACACTGGAATTACATGCTATAGAACAGTGACATTTACCTGCACTCTTTGCTATCTAATCTATCATGCCTATAACACATTTTCCACTCCAGCAGCCCTGAAACACCTTCCATCTCCCAAGCCAGGCCTTTTCCAGAGCTTTTATGAAGAAGTGTTTCGAGAACGTGACTGTTCTGAACCATCTTTCTCTCCCTACGCTCTCCATTCTATTTATAACTTTGAATTGGAATGCATAAGTACCTATTATTAGATTACAATAGCACAGTGATGAATCTATGAAGCTCCACATCAAGACAAGTGGTTGATCAGTATTAATGTCACAATTATTTTGTTATCATAGGTTGAAGCTTCTCAAGCATCATTAAATATCTCTCTGTTTGCTAATGGAAGAGACTTCTTGAAATTCTTTAAAAATGTGTTTCTCTTAATGGTTCAATGTAGGTGTTATTATACCTGTTATACTAGGTTTCTCCCTCCATGTTTGAAATGAAATGGGTCCTGGTTTGAGCATATAATTTGTGTAAACACATATCATAGTATGAAGCCCATAGTGCAAAATCATTACAGGGATCACCTCCGTAGGCCCTGGAAATCTTTGACTGCCTGGCTACTTTGGATAACAGCTTCCGCAGCCCCTTTGTTGCTGTTATGTGTCTTTGAATAGGAACTGACATACAGCAACCCTAGCAGGGCTTTCAAAGTAAGCAAGATATTTAAGGGGTGGTTTTACTGGGAACAGTATTGATGGCTACACCAACATCTCCCAGAGTCTCCAACCAGTTTTCCCAGTGTCAATGCTGACTGTGGGTTTGGGAATTGTAAACCAGAAAGTAACTTTTCCAAGCAGTTTTTTAAACAGCACGGTGCTGGGGGAGAATTGGTACTTGCTATAACTTGCCTCGCCTTTCAAATTCTTGTAAGGAAAGGTAGAGTAGACCATTAAAAACCTGTGAGGAGCCCAACAAGACCGAGAAATATTGCTGCCTGTGCTAAAAGATAAGACACCTATCAATAAATTCAGGCATATGTTGTCAATTAATAATATTTAAGCCTATGAATCAACTGGCTTTAAATAAATGTGCATATTTATTATGAAACTGCAATATAGTCTCTGAAATACTAAAGGACAGATAAAGTGTTTTAAACTGTAAATAAAAGGTACCACTTGGTTCCAAATGAGCTGAAAAGGCCATTTATGATCCTTTATTTCCCTACATCTCCTATTACAACAATAACCCAGACCTTAAATAGCTGAAAAAAGCAAACAAGCAAGCCCTTTATTTACAGCCTTGTCTATTATTATTTGAACTCACTGATTAAAATCAGCAGCGGGTGATCAATGGATGAAAGACTTTGTTGATTAATCTGCAGGCTTCCATTTATTAAACCTTTCAGCTCCAGTTTTAACACAAAGAAAATCACTGGACAAAAATATCCTTAAGATTTTCAGATGAAATCCATATAGGAGAATTACATTTCTATTTGGTCGCAAATGAAGGAGGAAGGTTTCTAATTATACTTCTGCCTTCAACAACGCTGGGGAGTTACAGGTGCCAGAGCCATGTGTAGTTCAAAATCCATGTATAACTCTTATGCCCCCCCCAAATGTAACTACCAAGCATAAACAACTCACACACACACACCTCCTCTGACCTGCATCAGCCTCCCTGCATGTCATATGGAGCCACCATGGCAGGGGATGGGGCCAGCTAGGCCGCAGTCATACCATGTTTCCCCGAAAATAAGACAGGGTCTTATATTAATTTTTGCTCAAAAAAAAGCATTGGGGCTTATTTTCAGGGGATGTTTTATTTTTTTCATGTACAACAATCTACATTTATTCAAATGCAGGCGTGTCCTCTTCTTGTGGTTGCTGCACAATGGTGGAGGGCGGGGTTTCACTTAACTGGGGCTTATTTTGGGGTAGGGCTTATATTACGAGCATCCTGAAAAATCATGCTAGGGCTTATTTTCAGGTTAGGTGTTATTTTCGGGAAAACAGGGTAAGTCCAAAGCACCTTGAATTCAGCTGCTCATTTTCACAGACTGCAAAGACCCCATGCATGCTAGGAGAAAAAAAGACAGTATTTTTCACATTATTGCAAGCTGTCAGCTTTCTGTGCAGATTGTTGCAGTGCCACTTCTCCTTAAATTATTAAAGGCTTTGAAAGAAATATTGACAAAGCTGGTGATTTTGTAGGGGAAAGCACTAAAGCAGTCCCGCTAAGCAAGCAATTTAGCACTCTAGATTTGCCCAGCCTGCCTTGCAATTTAAATATCACTATACACTTAATGAAGGGAACTACCTGGGGAAATAGAACATTGCCCTTCACAAATAGCATAAATATTAAGAAGTGATAGAAGTTAATAACACCAGGAAGGCTCACGTTAAATTTAGATCAACATATTGGGGGAGGTTTAATTTTATTTCTTTTGCATTTCTTTTATGTGTTCTATAAAGGTACAGTTTTCCCCTTGACAAATGTCCAGTCATGCCTGACTCTAGGGGGGCGGTGCTCATCCCCATCTCCAAGCCGTAGACCCAGTGTTTTGTCCATAAACAGTTTCTGTGGTCACATGGCCAGAGCGATTAGACACAGAACGCCATTACCTTCCCACCGAGGTGGTACTTATTTATCTACTAGCAATTTTTACATGCTTTTGAATTACCAGAGGGTAATTTAGGTGTTTGAGGACACTGATTAAGCCCTTACCAGATCCGGGTAAGGTCAGCTTTCTTTTTATGCAGGCTGAACTGCAGTGGGACTCTGGCGAAAAAATGCCAAGCAGTAAAGTATTCACTGTGGTATTGTTTTCTCTCAATGAAAGAGACTTTCTAAGAACAATCCTATGTTCACCAGAACATCTAGGTTGGCCATTTCCACGTTCTAGAACTTGACATGTTTCTTTCAACGAAAATGAGTGTAATGAGATGCTAAAGCCACGCACCTAAATTACTTGTCGTAGGATAACACACTGGGACCTAGAGCAACATCCTATTACAGTGGTGCCTCAACTTACAAACGTCCCGGCATACGGCCATTTCGAGTTACGACCAGCTCCGGCCGCAAAATTTTGCTGCAACTTGCGGCCAGAGCTTCGAGTTACAACCAAAAAAGGCAGGGGAAAAAGGGGGGGATTCTAATTGCTAACCTTTGGTAGGTGAAGAGGCTGCTTCTTTGTAGCTCTTTCACCCCTACGGTTGGAGTGAGTGCGATCGGAGGAGGCTGTGGACTGCTTGGTAAGGTAAGGTGCTGCTTTCTGCTTTTTAAAAACTGTTCTGTGTGGGTTTTGCAGTGTGGTTTTGGGCTGGGTGATGGGATTATGTTTCTATGCTGTGATGGGTCTTGGGGGGATGTTTGTGTTTTTCCCCCATTTCTGATGGGTCTTGGGGGCTTTGTTTGCTTTTTGGGGTTTTCCCCCTATTTCCAATGGGTCTGGGGGAGTTTGCTTTTGGGGGGATTCCCCATTTCTAATGGGTCATGGGGGTTTGTTTGCTTTTTGGGTTCCCCCCATTTCCGATGGGTCTTGGTGGGTTTGTTTGCTTTTTGGGGGGTTCCTCCATTTCCGCTGGGTCTTGAGGAGTTTGTTTACTTTTTTGCTTTGGTGTTTTTGCATTTCCGATGGGCCTTGCACCATTTGCTTGCTTTTGCTTTGTTTGTTTTTTGTTTTTGTTTGTTTGTTTGTTTGTTTGTTTGTTTGTTTGTTTTTGCATTTCCGATGGGTCTTGCATGGTTTGCTTGTTTTTGGCTTAGCTTTTTTGCATTTCTGAAGGGTCTCGGGTGGTTTGTTTGCTTTTCTTTCCCCCCACCCCTCGGCCAGAACGGATTAATCACGTTTCTGATGGGTCTTGCAGCAGTGTATTGTGGGGGGGTTTTGGTGATTTTTTTATTTCGGCTGGAACAAATTAATTGCATTTCAATGCATTCCTATGGGAAATGGTGCTTCAATTTATGACCATTTCGAGTTATGACCATCTTCCGGAACGGATTAAGTTCATAAGTCGAGGCACCACTGTGCTGCATAATTATGGATAAATTCAATACAGAATTAAATTCATTATTCTCAAAAGGAACTTTCCACGTTCTACCAATACTACCACTTCAAATAATCAATATATATTGTAAGCCTGTTCTTGAACCCACATTCCTTTTTTTAAAAAGTGGATGCCCAGCAAGAACAGACCTGGGGGTGCACTGAACCTAGCAATAGAGCAAAATGCTTTCATAAACTGGTAAAACTTTTTTTATCCTAGAGTATCATATCCCAGTATCTAGAAAGTAATGTAAAATACTTCTTATCAAGCCATGTTTTCCCCCCTTTCTCATACTGATGTGTCAATTTGAGTCCACTGTCATAGCCTCCTTGGTGAGAGCATATGGAAAGAATGGAAATATCCTGTTTAAATGGCCACTTTCTTCTAAAGTTGCTCTGTATGATAATGCATTCAAAGATTTGATGGATTGGCTCAAAAACAAACACCGGCTGCTTTATATGAACCGATCCTTCTGATCGACAATTTCAAGCTGCCTCTTACAGACAAGCTTTTCATCCTCCTGTCTGCTGCCATAAAAGCAAACAGGCTATCTAATGGTGACATACTCTCTCCTTTCCAATGATCCGGGCTGTTTTGAACTGGAGTAATTTTTAAAACCTGCAAAGTGAACATCAATACTATTCATCTATCCTTGCTGGAAAAAAAAAACTGCATGCAAGTTGCCATGGCTTACTAAAATTGCTCATGGTTTTTAATCAAGCACCATTTCCCTCTTCCAATAGCCACATGCTGGAAAAATTGCATATCCCAGTCTGGCCTTAAAGGCATCCCCATGTACAGAAAATTACAACAGTCTAATCCAGATGTAATCAGTGCTGTGACTGTGCACAGAGAGCCAATGCAGTGGATGGCTTGTCAGACTAGGACTCCAGAGACGTGGATTCAAATCCCTACCTGGCCACAGAAACCGGGAGGTGGCAATGACAAACCATTCTGAACATCTCACATAATTCAAAACACTGTCAGAAGACACTTGGCAACATCTAGCAACAACAACAAAGATCAGTGGTTTAGAAATCTGGCTGTGGAGCCAGAGTTTGGAAATTCAGTTCCCCACTGAGCCTCCTTGAGAGGGGCTGGACTCAATGACCCACACAGTCCCTGCCAGCTCTTCAGTTCTAATATTAAGATTATTAATGTATAACTGTGCAGTTTTTTTCCATATTTCCATGGAGGCACATGAGTGTTATTCACAGATAATTGTGATTAGGACTGCAGCTGCCTTATCATTGCATTCCCAATTTCATCTGATTCCAGAAGAAAAGCAGGGCCAGCCCATGTCAGTATCTGGAGAAAGGCCACCAGCTGAGATCAGGTAATATCTCCATCTAAAGCCAGGAATGAATTCAATGAGAGATTTCAAAACCCTACAAGATTTCTTGTTTCTAGCCAAGAGTGGAGACAAAAAGCTATTTTTGCCCTTTGTTCAGTCATTTAGTTGTGTCCGACTCTTTGTGACCCCGTGGACCAGAGCACGCCAGGCCCCCCTATCCTCCACCGCCTCCCGGAGTTGTGTCAAATTCATGTTGGTTGCTTCGATGACACTGTCCAACCATCTCATCCTCGGTCGTCCCCTTCTCCTCTTGCCTTCACACTTTCCCAACATCAAAGTCTATTCCAATGAATCTTCTCTTCTCATGAGATGGCCAAAGTACTGGAGCCTCAGCTTCAGGATCTGTCCTTCCAATGAGCACTCGGGGTTGATTTCCTTTAGAATGGATAGGCTTGTTCTCTTTGCAGTCCAGGGAACTCTCAAGAGTCTCCTCCAGCACCACAATTCAAAGGCATCAATTCTTTGGCGGTCAGCTTTCTTTATGGCCTAGCTCTCACTTCCATACAACACTACAGGAAAAACCATAGCTTTGACTATTCGGACTTTTGTTGGCAAGGTGATGTCTCTGCTGTTTTTAAGATTTTTGCCCTAGACTGTATGTAAAATGTCTCCAGCATCCTTACCACTTGAGAAGCAAAACAGACATATGTAGAAACAGCAAGCACAGAAAGAGTGGCTGATAATTAAGAAAAATGGAAGAAACCCATCTGGTACTTCCAATTCATAAAGAAAGCAGCAGTCATTCTAATATGGGATGAGTCTCACGACAGGGGCATAGAAACACCGACATGGCATATGCAACTTTGCACCCTGGTACCATGCGACCACTTTCCCAGCAGCAGCTGCCCAAGGAAGCTACCATACTCTGCCTAAATGCAAGGCTAGCCCTGGAGATGACCAGCTTCATTTCGGCCCTTCATTTCATTTATTACCCAAAATATTCAAATTTGCCTTTTCCTTTCTTTTTTTTAGCTGGACTGGAATAGATTGTCAGGGTTTTTTTCCAGTCTGACCTGCGCCTGTGCACATTCCAGACAGGGAACCACCATGAGTATATAGGCAAAAAGACAGTATAGAAATGACAGAGCAATCCTATTGCATCTGCTCTCCACCCCTGCACACAAGAGGCCTACCTTAGTCTCACTACCTGTTTTCTTTTTCTTATTTTCAAACTGTAGGTACTTAAAGTGGATTAAATCTGGACCTTAAACAAGAAAGCATATGCCCTAACAATGAGGGCACAGGATCCTCTCCGGGTATCTTTATGGTCACTCAGGGTTGAGGGAGGTTACTTATTTGGAAGTTATTTACAGTTCCTAGAATCCCCCAGCCACTATAATTCTGGGAACTGAGTCCAACAAATTCATCTCTTGATCTATGTTCTGACCAACAGGTGCATTTGGGTCTTAGACAGAAGTTGCTTTTTTGAGCACAGATCCACTTCCCCATGGAAATCCCTCTCCTCCATTTTTACTGTTCTATGCAGAATATGAATCAATGGGGATCTCAATTATCTTATGATCAGTTCCAAAACATTCTCATATCCAATAAAGAATTACACAAACGGTGTCAAAAGAACAGCAACATATCCTGCTGCCTGTCATTTAAATGCAAATTGTATGCAAATTTTGAATCATAATATTTTTATCTCTAAATTACGATATGGAAATGAGCATTAGTGCTCTGGCTCATGCTTCTGAACTGAACAGCTGTCCAGCCTTGTGAAAAGAAAAGGCCCAAGTACATCTTAATGATTTCATTTAGAAAGTTACACAGTCATTACAATGGCCATTTTCCAGATCCTGAAAAGGTTAAATCAGATGTCCTAAGCATAATGTTTGTGACAGTGGGAAACAAGACAGAAAGAGCAAAGTTGAAGTCTTGCTAAAAATATTGGCACCCAACTTTCCCATGTCTGTTTGCACGTGACAGCATTTTGCAGAAAAGCAAAATGGCTCCCTGCAGTGTAGCTTTTTTCCAAGGCGCTCATCAACTCTCTAATGGAAATTTATTCTTCTTTGGAGGTAGGGGGGAGCAGCTTAATGGCTCTCCTGATGCCTTCCTACAACATTAGTTTTGGGACAGAGTCAAGATTTCCTTTGCATACTAATGACATTTGTTTGTTGACATTAGTACTGTAGTGTTGTTGTTTTTTTAATCACATTGCTTTTTCTTGCGTGTATGTGTATTGCATAGGACAGTGTGGGTAAAGCAAGTTAGGGAAAAAAATAATCTGCAGAATGTGTGTCTGAAATGTGCTTTGTGAAAAGAGATAAGTCCACATGAGAACTGATTTGTCAATGTGAAGGAATTAAATGAAACCAGATCACAGCCACACAATTGGTTAGAGCATTCGGTGGGTGGCTTACACCCACCTGAGATTTTTTTTCTTTTCCTCCAGCTGAAAGAACTCCAGTATTGATACAGTTTAACTGAATAATTTTCAGAAGCAAACAACTTTTCTTGCTTGTTTTCAGAGCTGTATGGGAAGTTGATCATCAATGTAGTAGAAGACCAACACATTTTTTTAAAAAAGAAGAATCCCTACTTGGCATTTACACCAGTTTTTCCTTTATAAATCAGTCCCCTTCAGCCCTAAATTACAGTCTCACCTGAGGTCATTTAAGTCTCCCTGCTTTCTTTGGTGGCAGATTAAAAAAAAGAAAAACATTTGAAAGCAAAGGTGGCTAGAAGTGTAGCCTTCTAGATGTTGCTATATTGCAACTCCCAACATTTTTCGTGGTTATCTATTTTACAGGAAATGTTTCTACAATTGTAAAAACAGGCAGTAAAATGTGAAATCAAATGAGTAAAATACCTAAACGAATAGATATTTCTCTTTCTCTGCTGTGTCCTCACTCAATGAAAAAAAAAAAACCTGGTAACATAAAATTAAATAATTACTGCTCTCTTTCATATGCACTTATTAGAGTTATGCCTAAAACTATTCATAAGAATAGGAACCATCCAGCTGAAGTAGACTGCCCTTAATTTCAAGTGGAAAATATTAAGCATATGCTTATAAATCTCTTCCACTGAAGTCAATGGGACTTCACAGTTTTTAACGCTATCTGGATCATGCTCAATAATTTTGAAGCAGTTGTTGGACTGCTACAACACGTTCTACATAAGGCTGCCTGTGAAAATGGTCTAGAAATTTCAGATAGCACCGAATGGGGCTGAAAAAGCACTAACTGACATTACTAACATGTTACATCAGTCCTTCACCACCTTCACTGGCTCCCGATCTGTTGCTAAGCCCAGCTGAAAACACTGGTTTTGATCTTTAAAGCACTTCATGGCTTAGGATCACCTTTTCCAATATGCACTTATCCATAAGTTTATAAAACTGTCTTTGCATTTGGTTTTAGTAATTATCACCCAGTCACTATTACCTCCTTTTGGAGAAAGTCTTGGAAATAATGGCAGTATCTCAATTCCACGCACTTTTGGAGAACAGATCATCTACTTTAATCTGACTTCACATCTGGGTTTGATAAGAAAATGAACTTGTTTGCTTTGACAAGTGGCCTCTGTCAGGAAACAAACAAGCAAGGTGTTGATCTAGGGCAATAAACAGCTTTTCCTATACCTCCTGCCTCCAAGGCTATATTTCTAAGGTAAGAGGTCTCAACAATATTCTCAGGCATGGTATGTCACACGATCAGCTCTGCAGGCTTGCTGTCAGAGCTATGGTGATACAGTGGCTCTGTAGTTTCAGACAGCAGGACTGGGGAATTTCTCCTTAGCTGCACAGCCTTTCACTGTAGAGTCCTGCAAGAGTCCATCTAATCCATAGGTCGGGGAACAGGGGTAAATTACTCCAAATGGGGTAAAAGTGAAAATCCTGGGGGTAATGAGCAGAGTGCTAGGCAATCTGGAATAAGGCGTCAGTTCTATGCTGATAGAGATGGGAAAGTTACTGTTGAATGCTCCCTGAATCCCTCTCCCGTTCCGGTTGTGGGAGTTAGGGAATTGCAATCGTTCCCACCTCTACAAGTAACAGCTAGCTGTAGTTCTGCTTGTTTTCTGAATAGTGTATGGATTTTGTATGAAGATCAATAAACTGAAGCTGAACAAAGGTTAGTAAACTGAAATTGTGTGCCAGCAAATCAAAGATGCTATGAGTAAGTAGTTCTCATTCCTAGGTATGCAGCCTGTTCTAAATAAGGCTTAAATCCTTTTGAAAGGACAAGTGTGTAGCTTGGTGTTTGATCAAGCTTTGTCACTCAGATCTTAGGTGGCCTCGTTGGCTACAAATGCCTTTCACTATCTCTGGCTGATTCATCAGCTATCACCACTCCTAGATAGAGATAAAGCAGTCATGGTGGGTCAAGCACCTACTAATTGGATTGCCATCATGCATTGTACGTGCAGTGCCTTTGAAGACAGCTTGGAAGCTTCAGCTAATGCAGAATGTAGTTGCCAGGGCAATCAAGTGGAATCATATTACATCAGTGATGTAATATTGAAAGAGCAGCACTGGGCCCAATTCAAGAATCCTGTGTTTGCTCATAAAGCCCAACACAGTTTGGTACACAAATACCTACAATACTCGTAATCATGTATCCCTGTATCACCTTGCCAGTGACTTAAAGTTACCAAGCAGTGGTAGTCCTTTTGGGCTGTTGCATCAAAAGCAACAAATACTCTTGTGGCACCTTAAAGGCAAAACAGTTTTATTTGGTACCAACATCCAGGGACTGCAGCCGATTTCATCAGATGCATTTGCACTCTTTGTTGTTATCATTAGGGGACGTTCTTCTTCGAGTACCTTGGGTACATTTAGTGTGAACAAAGAAAAAAACGATGCTTAAATTATGGAATATCCTTCCCTGTGGAGGTTCAGCTGATGACAGACGTACAATCATTTTAGGACCACCATAATCATGGCCATTCAGTAACAGCTAAAACTCTTTTTATTTGTTTACATTTGTCTGTTTTATTAGGTCCCTTTTCAGACTAATTATTGTTATTTTGGTGTTTTTATTGTATTTTGTTTGAGTCTAACTAATATTTCCATCCTGGCATTTGCCAAGAAGAATGCTTTAAAACATGTTTAAAAAGACAACTATAAATAATTTGTACCAAAGTTACCCAAAGACATTTTGCTGTCTGAGGCAAAAATAGGTTGCTACCTTCTTTATGTTCCATGCAGAAAAATTTACTGCCCTGGCAGATGAACTCCACTTCTTCACAGAGGATGAGCTAGCATCCTCCCACAACTAAGGCAACTGCCTTACTCTGCTGAAAGGTAGGACAGGCCCTCTGCTGCATCCTTAACTAATGCCAGTGTTATCAAATGCACTGAACTAGGCATGGAAATTTTAAAAATGGTGCCATTCCTATCATTCTTTTACCAGGGAACTGTACAATATATACTCTCATTGTTATATGAACCCCATAGCTATACAAACAGAATTATTTTCTATTTCCAATTTTCCTATTTCTATTTCCTAATTTCCAAATAAGAGGCTTAGTGTTGGCGAGTTTGTACTGAAACTCGTGTGAATGCCAGTAAAACGCACAGCAAGAAGTGCCAGTCTGGTCAGGTAGAATTAGCTAGAAGTTCCCTTTTGTACCCGCCCCTCACCAAACACTAGCACTTAAAAATAATATTCAGGATGCCTTTTTGTATAAAAGAAAGAATTCTATATTCTACTCACGTAGATAAGCATTCAGAAGGTTTCAGGTAGATACAGAAAGAAGAAAAATAGCAAAAATGATGTCCTTCTCCTTGGCCCACGTGGCTGGAGAGGTATCCAGGCTCAGAGAGCCAGGGTGGAGGTTTTACATCTTGAAAAGCGTGTGCAGGAATGGTGGCCAATAATGGAGATCAATCACCTCATGGCCAGGAGGGCCGGAAACAAAGGTGGAGCCACAACAAACTCCCACTAATTGGTCAGCATGCAAACAAACAAGCAAACAAGTTAGTTTGTGTTGCAGGCCCTTCCCCTTTGAAATTTATATCTAGATTGTTTGACCATCCAACACTTAGTACATACTAATTTATTCACCTTTCTTTGACATTGTAAAGGCTTACACTTTGATAAAGATTTACATTTGATAGCCCAGGATATTTCACAGCACTCAAGCTTCTGCAAAGACTGTGACTATACTTTCATAGACAACAACAACAGTCTCTTTTAAGTGACACCTGGTTTTCTTCAGGCAAATAGACAGATGGTCAGCAACTGATATGACCTGACCGTTTGTCTTCTCCTTTGAGACAATCATTGTCACTCTCAGGAACTGTCACTTAGAAGATAGTTTGTAGGGGATTTTTAACAACATGACTGTGTGCTCTCCAGGATATGAAAGGTATTGGCTCTTTGCCTTCAGATGTGTTAGAAGTCTTGAGCATTCCATTTGATTCTAGGCATGTCTACTTAGAATAAATTCCCTAGTGTTCAGCAGGATTTACTCCTAGATAAGCATGCATACATCCCAAATCAGCAACACAGCGTGCCATCAAACAACCAGTTAGGATCACATTTGATTGCACACAGAAAGTGACCATGGAATAATCCCTCCATCCTATCCCTAACAAAGAGTAGCCCTGCCGCTGGACCAAAAAACATCCTGCTTGAGCGTGGATCAGGGTCAGGCTGGTTCATGATCACATGGTCACCAGGAAATAAATCACTGCAACAAGCAGTCCAAAATGTGAGCTATTTCTCCATCTGATCCCACCCTGATTTTTAAACAAGGAATAAAAGGCCAGCCAGAACGACTCAGCCCATCAAAAGGTGAGGCTCTGGCAAAAGGTCTTTTAAAGCTCCTTCTCAGCATAGGCAGCAGTGCAGGTTTTAGTAGAGAGACTATTCCCCAATATTACACATTATTTAAAAACAGATTAGCTTCTCTAGCTCTGATTATAAGATGTTTAACCTCCTGGAACGCTTGTCATTTTATCTTGGATTATTAGACAGAAATATTTATCTCATCTTCATAGCAAGCTGTATCAAGATGTACTAATGTGTCTGTCAATAATATTACAATACTTTCTTTTTCTTTTTAAAAGTGCACACAAAAAGGTATGCAGCCGCTGTAGGCATATGGGATCTCTCAGCATATTATAATGAATATTATAATACGGGAGAGAGGTTGGTACTGCTGCAATGCTGCCCCTCCTCAGGGCGAACCAAAGAGACAGACAATGGCATAGTACTTCCTCCTCACTCACATGCCTAACCTAACTAGGCTGTCACTGGAATCTTACTGTATAGTAACACTGGCGTTAAACTGGCATCCTCCACTGCTCCTAAGCTGAGTTTAGGGAGGCCAGGATGGGACAGGTGTACACAGGTATACTCCTTCAAAGGAAAAATCAGTCAGGTATTACTGCTGCTGTCCCAGGTCTCTGTTGCCTCATTCTCCCAAACACCAACACCAGCCTTCCAACGTACATGCTTTCATTTCTGCCTTTTAAAACTTCTGACGAAAGATGATGAAACAGATACCACAAAACCTCTGGGTTTTTTGATCCACCCAGTAACTCCACAGACATCATACTGGCAGCTGTCTTTTGTGGGCATGAACTGAATGCATTGACAGTGGACCCTCGACCTACAGATGGCTCCACTTACAGACTTCTCTGGCCGCAAAATTTAGGTTCGACTTGCAGCCGGAGAATTGACCTACAGACCGGGAAAAAAAAAACAAAATGGAACAAAAGCGGCCGGTTACAGGATTAATCGGTTTTCAATGGAGCCTCGACCTACAGGCTTTTCGCCCTGTAGCCACCGTTCCAATACGGATTAATTCCGTAAGTCGAGAGTCCACTGTATCTGACACAAGGTTAATTTTCCCAAGAAAGCAGCCTTAGCAGAAGATTCTCATTTTTATCAAGCCCTCAAACAGGCTTGCAAAACTCATACAGCAATAATGGGCTTCATAAACTGCCTTGAGGCATTTCACCTGACCTCGACTGAACTAGACTCTATATATCTTCCAAGCTACATATACAATCTTTCAATTATGTGCTATCATTTCATCAGGAAGCTCTATCAATAACAACATGAGCATCACAGTTAAGCTACCTCAAAGGCTTGGCTTTGCCACAACCTCCCTACTCATATAGCAGGAGCGCACACTCTCTGCTCATACTCCTGCAGTCAAGTCTGGAGGATTATGTATATAAAATTACGTCTCCCAATCAAATACACAAAAACAGGGCAATTTTCACAGCTACTGCATTTAAGTGTTTGAAAGCAGCATGAAACAAATATGTGTTCCCAAAACTCTTCAAGCTTCTGTCCCTGGGCATTCACGTTTGCCTAAAAATGCAGAGTGAGAAACAGACTTACTGTAGCTCTTCAACAGACATTTACATGATCTCACAAACATTAGTGATTTCCTGCAAGTCAGTGTGTATAAGTAACAGTTGGCTACCGTTCTATAATATCCACTGGTGACTGCCCCACTCTGTCTAATGGTAGAGTCCACCCTGTTGTGACAGGGACATCTTTATTTATTTGAAAGCAGGGGCTATTGGTCAGTGCTGGCTCTCTACCACACTTCTTCCCCTCTTTCCTCTTCCTGGGACTGGCAGTGCCGCCAGCCCTTAAACCAATGTCTGCACTTATTCCCACCTTTGGCTAGCCCTAATGAAGGTCATTCACTACAAGAATCCATGAAAGCAGCAGAATTAGCAGAATTAAGAAGGCCCTCTGTCTAAGGAAAGGCACCTACTGTAGGAGTGGAGGCACTAGACTGCATAGGGCCAAAAATAATGAAAATCAGAAACAATCAGTTCTTAGATTATTCTTCATGTGAGAATGCATTTTCTGACAGACACCTATCTGACTGAGAGAAGCAGGCATCCCTGCCACATAAATCCAATTTCCTTTTTAATCATTCTGGCAGCAGGCATCAAAAGTATCAGGTTTCAATTGACTGAGGCAGGCCAAGTGTATCAAAACATTACCTACTAAGTATTTTAGCAATGTGATAGTATTTAAGTGGCCATATGCCAAACACTTTACCCACAACTGCTTATGTTATTAATGCTAACTGTCTGTGGGGAGTATCAGTTATCCATTTCTCAGTATGTCTCGATTGTCGTTTCTCACTGTCTTGGTCCCAGTAATGAAACCAAAACACACACAAAAGATTCCCCTTGCTTCACTTTTTTTCAGCCTTGCTTGTAGCAGTAAGCATATGACATGCAGAAGCAGAAAAGGAAGAATATCAACACTACCAACAACAGATTATATCACTGAAACTTCCCAGGTACTAGAATTCTGTGTACTTTATTCTTTGACACCCTCTGTGAGTGAATGTGTTTGTTTGCCCATGCCTGCCAGAAATTGATCCAATTACAAATGCAAACATCATTTGGTAAATTAAAATGTAACTGAACATAATTATAAATGCAGTTCTCTGTTCTTTATATCACCAAGCACTCTCTAGCTCAGTCCTAATGAAAATATTTGTAAAATACTGTTCTAATTGTTTTCGAAAAACTTGCAGGTTGTTTCATTACACTCCCATATTGTGTCAAAGGTAGCATTAAAAACTGGCCTGTCATATCCACACACACTGCAGACAGCACTAATGAATTGTAGATTTCTCTCAGCTTATCTTTACAGAAAAATATATTAATGCCTCAAACTAATGAGATTGCTGTGGATTCCGGAAGGTGTTTAATTTTTTTAAAAATAATAGTAATCAAGTATTCACTACTTTACATGCCTCAATAATTATGGACCCAGTAATCCTGTCCTATCTTCCCATGCTTATTATTTTTGTTAAAAAATCCCATTTACCTTACATAGCTTCCTGGGTTTTGTTTTTCCCACAGTGAGAAAGTAAAATTATCAAACACAGCCTGAGCTAACTAGAGCCATTCCATTACCAACAACTTTTCAAGCTTGGACAGGGAAGTAACTTAGTATTTTTCCTGAATCATAAATTCTTCTCATTCTCATTCTCTCTGCTTACTCCACTTCAAGAGCACTATATTCTTTTCATTTTGCTTTTAAAAAGTTCTGTAGGTGCCAATTTGTACATTCCTGCATTACCACACACACACACACTATATAAAGCAGGATAACCTTGCCCTACTAGAGAGCTGACTAGCTTTCTCTTGAATACCTCCAGCGCTGGGGACCTCACCACCTGCCATAGTAACTAGTTCAATTGTTGCACTGTTCTAACCCTTAGGACTTTTTAAATATATACAGTATCCAGTTGAAATCAGGATTCTTATAAATTGAAACTATTGTTAAAAATCAAATACTCTGCGATGACTAGGAACAGATCCTATAATGTAGTTGCATGATGCAGATTTGCAACATTGAGCTCTTATTTGTAAAGTTACTTTGAAGAAGTGGCCTTTTTAGGATATCATATGGGTAGGACTGTATCTTAGTTGCAGGTTTTGTGCAGTGAATGCAGAAATTCAATCCCCAGCAACTCTAGAAACACTCTCTTCCTAAAAGACAGGAAGTGTCACTTACCAGCTAATCCTGACAGTTCTATGCTGGTTGGACCCATGATTTGACTCATTTTCTTGGGTTCCTACGTTTTCTCAGAAGAAAGTCCCACTAGATGCAAGAGCAGCTTCATGTATTCTTCAGTGGAATACATGGGTCATCTTCCAATATGTAATATGAATGCAATATTTAATTAGGCAGGAGGGTTTTGCTTTTTGTTTTGTGTTCTCCTAAGAACCAGTATTTGACCTATGCATCAATTCTATTTTACCCTTCACAACATCTTGGCAGACCAACACCCTTTATTTTTGAATGTAGTCTGTGGAAGAAACGGAATTGTTAAGACAAATGACCTAAAACCAACTTCAATCAAACATAAATTTTACTTTCAGCTAGGATTTTAAAAGCGTAAATTGTACACAAATGATAGGTTATTATCTTGGGGGAAATGTGTTCCGGGATTAAGAGTGGCACAAAACTGTTGATGAACGATGGGTTATTTGATGTCTGATGACACCTTGCTGAATTTCTCAAAACTGATTCCATACTATGTTAAATGTTTTAACAGTAGCCCATTTGTCAGATCTCAGAAGTTATTATAGCACCAGGTCTCATTTAAGTTTGTTATGGCCACTTCAAATTGCATGTTGATGAGCTGTAAATTTTTCAAAGTACAGGTACTAAAGATGTCTGCAGGCATCCTATCCCCCTTCCACATCTTTATTTTTGCATGGTTGTATGCAGAGTTGTTGAACATTCCTTTTTAGGAGAACAGATCCTCAAAATCCCCAGTCAGTATGGCAGTGGACATGCTGGTTTGGGTACTGGGAGTTGTAGTCTCACATACACACAGACACACACAGAGAGAGAGAGAGAGAGAGAGAAAGGAGGGAGAGAGAGAGAGAGAGAGAGAGAGAGAGAAACCACCTTTTCAAAATGTTTAAGATCATCATCCTAAAGAGGGCTAAGCAGAAGTTAAGACCTGTAAAAAAATTAAATTTCAGAAAAACATACTTGCATATGGAGAGCTGATGGCAAATGACAGGATTTTTAAGTTGCAACCTTTTAACCTAGAAATGTAAGATCTTAGCAAGAATTGGTAAGATTGCATACACCCACTCACACTAAGGACCAGTAGCTGTGTCCTAGATGTCTGTTGTCTCTCCTTTATCTTCACATCTTCTGTTAAACCAACAAGCAAAGTACAGAACTCTTCTCCTCCTGCTTAGCTGAAATCTCTTCGGCTCCTGGTACAAAGGAGCATTGTGGAAATGGATCCTACGTTGCTTAAATTTATCCCAAGCTGAAGAATTTATCCCAGTACATTAACAGAGTAGCAAGTAATATCATGTAGCTTTATTTATTTATTTATTTATTTATTTATTTATTTATTTATTTATTTATTTATTTATTCATTCATTCATTCATTCATTCATTCATTCATTCATTCATTTGTTCATTCATTCATTCATTCATTCATTCATTCAAATTAATGATAAACATTTTCATTCCATACTTCAATTATTTTCCTAGTGGATATGACCCAATTCTTACTTTACTGAGTACAATATCAGTACACTAATAGAATAGCAGAGTGGAGCATGCGGCTGGCTGGCTGGCTTTCTTTCTTTTTTCACATGAGATGTATTTAATTCCTTCATTCAATTATCTTCCAAACGGTAGGACCTATTTCTCAATCTCCTGCACAAAATGTGAACTATTTAATGACAAAATGAATGGCCTAAGCAAAAAAATGATCAAATTCCCGTCAAAACAAACATTCATTCTTATTAGAGTTATGTCCCCGGATGAACAAGAGTTTAGAGGTGCTCAATTCATTTCAATTAATTTCATGTTTTTTAATAGTCACGTTCTCTTTGCAAACCACTACTGCCACCACTGGTAGTTTAAAGAGAGAAATGTAGGTAACATTCACTACTGGTTCATACATTCAATATGAAAAATCAGTCTTGGGCACTGCAATTTTGCCAGCTTGTTTCTTATAAGACAGCTAGTGGCTTAAACAAGCCCTTGCGCAAACAACCTCACATAGTGATTGATGTGTTTCATTTCTAATGTGACATACAGTAGATGACAGCAAATGATCCAAAACATATGAGTATTTGAGGTGTTGGGATTGGCATTCGTAACAAAACAGCACTAAATGAGATGGACTGATTTCTTGGTGCTCATGCAAGGTTTGTGTAACTTGTCATGTCTAACTGCAACTGACTGACTGGCGTTGGGGTGAATCTCAGTTATGTAACTGGGCATGAGACAAGGCACACATCTGAGATAATCTCCAGAATCTCATCAATTAGCTGCAATCAGCCACAGCAAATTATGTGAATCTTATGCCAACACCAATAGGATTTTGGCAAGTAAGTTGAAAAAATGC
The DNA here is from genome assembly GCF_051106095.1 of Pogona vitticeps. Classification (NCBI taxonomy): domain Eukaryota; kingdom Metazoa; phylum Chordata; class Lepidosauria; order Squamata; family Agamidae; genus Pogona; species Pogona vitticeps. The sequence continues at coordinate 161,646,872 of NC_135785.1, forward strand.
ATACACAGGATTCTTCATATGTACAGGCCCATGAGCAGCCTCTTACAACTTAATTACAGTGGTGCCTCGCATAACGAGCGCACCGTTTAACGATGAATCTGCATAGCGATCCGTTTTTTGGGATCGCTAATGCGATCGCATTGCAATGTTTTAAGTGCCAAAACATCACATTGCGATGATTGGTAAGCGTTTCGCTTACCGATCTTCGCATTGCAATGTTGTTTTAAACAGCTGATCGGCGGTTCCAAAATGGCCGCCGGGTGCCTAAAATGGCTGCCCGCAGCGTTTTCGCACCCTGCCCTCGCTTACCGGGGGCGCAAAAATGGCGGCCGGATGGGCAATCTTCGCTCAACTATGAGTTTTCCCCCGATAGGAATGCATTAAATGGAGTTTAATGCGTTCCTATGGGGTTTTCCATTTCGTCTTACGATCTTTCTGGATAGCGACGATTAATCCGGAATGGATTAATCTTGCTATGCGGGGCACCACTGTACTCTAATCGTCTATAAAATGTTTTATGACAAATGGACAGTTTTAGTGACAAAACAGAAAAATCTGCACAGAAAGAGCTGAAGAATCAGTCAAGAGTTCCTATTCTATTTCCTTTGGTTAGAAAAAGGACAAGGCATTTCTTATCTCAGAATGTAATTATTTAGTTCATCTATGCAAATTTGTCCAAATTGCTACCACTTGTTCTATGACAACTAGTTGGGTAACTTTCTGTACTACTAATTTTGGCATTCCTCTTCTACAAGGCCTTAAAATTTCATCCTGCACCTATTGGCTAAAATCCTCTTGCACAGGTTTGGCAAATGGCACAACTTTTGGAATCAAATTACTGCAAATTAAGAAATTTCCATGGACACTACCTGTTATATACTGAGTCATGTGATTCAGCATGCAACAGATTAGGTCTGTGGAGATTTCTTAACTTACAATAATTCACTTCCAAAAGTTACACTATTTTTATAAGTGCACAACAGGATTTCAGCCACTGTATAGGTTGATAGGCCAAATTCATTCTTATTGTTGACTTAGACAAAAACTTCACCATATAAGTGCCAAAGTACTTTTCACAAATGCCCTTCAACTACTCTTTACTACCGCAATTTAGAGCTATGTGTATTACCTCCCAATTATTGTAAAATATCTATGTTAGCTACTGCTCCTTCAGACCAAAACTGTGTTGATGAGACTTTCTGGATTTCTACATTTCACATACTTCTCCCATCCCCTTGATGTACACAAATGTCCACCCCAGGCATCTGAAGATGTGAGACAGGAGCCATGAAACATTATGCCAAGCAAAACTGATTGGATTTAAGGAGTCACAAGCCTCTGTTTGTTTTTACTGCAACAGATTTAACATGGATACTCCCTTAGAAACATGCCTGAATACATAAGGATTTCTAACATAGATTTCTCATTGTTAAGCAGTCAAAGTTCTTAAGTTCTTTCTACACTGAAAATGAAGAGATCTGCTAATTTTGATAGTTCTTACTGAAAACCAACAGAAATTTATTTTTACCTATCTTGAGATACTGGGAATACTCACACAGAATTGTGCTATGAGAAAGCATCAGGGTCTCCTCAATCGTAGTTCCACAATTCCAGAAATCCTGTCTGTTGGAGCCTCCTCCTGCCCCCACTGCCAGCCTTCTTTGTTTTTCTGGTTTTGGGTGGTGAATGCATTTTATATAGTAATATCTGTTTATGAAAGACTTCCCATTGGTTTTGCATGTTATTATGCTAATGTGCTTTTAGGTTTCCTTCTGTTTTAAATAATAATTCTTAATTTGTTTTTAAATTGCTTTATTGTTCTCACAGTTTGAAATGTTTGGAAAAAAAGCTATTTTTAAATGTAGAGTATAATTGCCTATATGGATTATAGAAAGATAATACTGACCTACTTTATAAAATTGTAATAAATACCATAAGTACTATACAGTGGTGCCTCGCATTACGATGTTAATTCGTTCCAGCGAAATCACTGTAGAACAAAAACATCGTAAAGCAATTTTTAAAAGCCCATAGGAATGCATTAAAACCCGATTAATGCGTTCCTATGGGCTTGAAACTCACCGTCCAGCGAAGATCCTCCATAGCACGGCCATTTTTGCTGTCCATGCAGTGAGGAATCCATCCCAGAAAACAGCGGGCGGCCATATTTTTTTACCCGGCAACCATTTTGAAACTGCTGATCAGCTGTGCGAAAATCTTCATTTTGCGATAATCGGTTAGTGAAGCAGGTAACTGATTATCGCAAAGCAAAAAAACCCCCATAGGAAACATCATTTTGCAAATGCTTTTGCGATCGCAAAAACTTCTTTGTTATGCGATTTCTTCATTAAACGAAGCACTCGTCTTGCGAGGCACCACTGTATTTAAGTTAGAGGTATAATTATATTTAACAACAGTAAACTGTTGTAACATTTCCACATAAATTCCTGAACTAATCTTTATGCAGTTTCCTTTCTATGATAAGAATAAATCTCACTCTCATTGTTAAAAGAGCAGTTAATTGTGGTATAATAAAACTATATAATGTCTATAAATATATGTTTTTCTGGTTTAAATCCTGCTTTGCACCATCCTAATCCTGACTTGGAGTACAATAAACACATTTACCAATTAACTGCAACCTAAGCCTGTCTGTGCAGCTCTGGGCAAGCTACATCATCCCAAAACACACCCCCCCCCACTTAAATCACTTCTGAGCATTATATAACAATCAATTTTTTTTAAAAAAAATTAATTTATAAAATTATTTAATCATTTAATCATTTTTATTTAAATTGTAAAAAATTTAAATTTTTAAAATTTAAATTATGATTTAAATCAAATCCACCCTGCTAGAAAACCATGAGAAGTGTCAGCACACCATTATTTTAAATAGTGAACACTGGGCAACTATGGGGCTTGCTCCCATGAATGGGTGAAGAAGACTGCATTCTAATTCATCTGTGCAACCAAAGCAAACATAACATATCCAGTACAAAACTGAAATCCATTTAAGCCCAGACTACAGATAGGGACATGGTGGTGATGTGGGTTAAACTGCAGAAGCCTCTGTGCTGCAAGGTCAGAAGACCAGCAGTCGTAAGATTGACTCCCATCGCTTGTCCCAGCTCCTGCCAACCTAGCAGTTCGAAAGCATGCAAAAATATATGTAGATAAATAGGTACCACCTCGTTGGGAAGGTCACAGCATTCCGTGTCTAATCGTGCTGGCCACGTGACCACGGAAACTGTCTTCGGACAAACGCTGTCTCTACAGCTTGGAAATGGGGATGAGCACCGCTCCCTAGAGTCAGACACGACTGGACTAAATGTCAAGGGGAACCTTTATCTTACAGCAGCTGAGCTAAAAATAGTAATACACAAGGCAGCAGGACAGTAAATCACAAAAGGCCACACTGTGCCTGATGACAATAGAGGGCTCATTCCAAACAACACACAAGAAACATGACTTTGCAAAATGAAAAAAAAGGGGGGATCTAAATTTGGCATACTTGATTTTGCACCAAATAGATCTTCTAGAACAGTTTGATTACTGTAGATTACAACTGCAGAGCTGGAAGGGACCCTACAGATCATAGTCCAGCCCCCATCAAGGAGGTACAGTGGGGAATCGAACTGCCAATCTCTGGCTCTGTGGCCAGATGCTTAAACTATTGAACTATGCAGCTGATGTTACATGATGTGAAATTTCATTTCAGAAGCTGGTATTTAACTGTTTGCCATTCGTAAAGGGGCAGTATGTATATAGTTGCAGAAGTGCACATGTAGCAGTTATAAAAGGCCTGCTGTAGATATATACAAGATTGGCAGCCTTAGCGTGGGACGTGCTGTTCTATGGCAAAAGGAGGACATTTTTGACCTAGCAGTGTTTTGGACTTCAACTCCCAGAGGAAAGGATTACACATGATAGAGGATAATGGGAGCTGTGGTCCAAGAGTACCCAACCCCTGCTGTATTGGTTTATTCTGCCTGCCCATGCTTCCAGCTGGTTCCTCAAGTGTTGATTTTCTTCTCCTCATGCTATTTCTATTTTCAGTTAGCTAATTCATCTGCAGACAAATTCTCTGCATATATATGCCTTTCATGTCCAGCTAAGCAGAGCACAGCTAATAGATAGATCAGAGACAGAAGCCTGCGCTTGAGCTGTGATAATTTGTTTAAATAGCATCCTGCTATGAATTTTGTGAGGCAATGAATAAAGACTCTCTCGCATGCGCTGTTTTTCACTAAAAACACGAAATCACGCAGTGAGATTCAATGACAGTATGTTCACCATAGTATACATTATAGTCATTGGACACAAAATTAAAAGATCACATACCTCATGTATACGGTTCACATCTCTTTGAATGGGAGGATAACCAACAAGTGATGGCTTTCAGAAAGTTAAACTCATGTTTAACAAAGACTTGATAAATGTAGGAAGGATGGATTTACCAATGTCTAGCTACCTTGGCAGCTAAATCAAACCTTTAATTTTCCACATGTGTAAGAAACAACTTCCCAATATACAGAAGTTTAAATCCTGTTAAATTATAACTATAATATAATTTAATTATATTTGCAGTACTGGAGAAAGGAATTAATTCCACATAACTTTCAACTATTTGGCGATTACATGAAATTAATTTCTTGTCCCAATACTATAATGCAATTAAGCTACTTTATAGTTATAACTTAACAAACGTTTACACTGTTAACTTAACCCTACTCTTTTTGCAGTGCTACAGTTACATTTTAGTTACTTTTATATTTACAGGGTAGTGACCTCACTAAATGGGGGAGAAAGTATCTCACATAGTTCAAATTCTGCGGTACCTTGAGCGGTGCCTCATGCTCTGCTGAATGTGCTTATGAAACAAAAAAATTTTACATTGATGCCTTGCAACATTCTGGCAGGTTTGTTGTTGTTGCGTAATAAAGAAGAGGTGGACAATAGTGTAGGGTCAAGTGGCTACTTCTGCCTCATTACCACCATCCCAAAGCCAACAGACAGAGCCCAACCCTTTCGATTAGATGAGAAGTGACCAGATTTTCCAAAAGTCCTCTCTGGCGGCAGAAAAAGAGAGGGGGGAGAATCACAGGCTTTGGAAGCTTCTGAAAACAAGACTCTCCACTACTTTAGCGCAGAGCAGTTCAAAAGCATGCAAAAATTGATATAGAGATCTGGGAGTAACACAAAAGGTCTTGGCAGGCTATATGTCACCACATAATTCCCACCTCTGTTTTAAGGTAACTGAGAAGTGACCCCTGTTATAGGTTTAAAATACTTTAAAAACTCAAGAAAACACAGGATGTTGTACAAGGTCGCATTGGTAAAACAACTTCAGTACTGTCAAGCACTTCAAGTGGGGTCTATCTAGAATTTTAGCAGCTGCATAACCAGGTCCAGCTTAGGTGTAGATGGACAGTGTGTCCTCATTAAGTACGGTAATCTCTGTTCCAAATTCTGTTACAGTAAATGTAGAAAATATGGAATGGCTTTTTAAAATGACATTAGTGTCAACCTTTGATGAACCAAAATCCACTAGACCAGTGGTCCCCAAACTTTTTGGGACCGCAGACCAGTTGGGGGTTGCAGGCTACGTGGGGTGGAGGCACATTCACGGGTGGGTGTGTCGTGCTCGCAGAGGGGTGTGTCACACTCGTGGGTGGGCGTGTCACATTTGCAGAGGGGTGTTTCACACTGGCGCACCCACCTGCGAGCGCGACACGCCCACCCACGAGCACAACATTCTCCTCTGCAAACATGACACGCCCATCGTATGTACGTGCGGGGTGGTGGTGGAAATCTCTCTCCGCAGCCAAGTTCTAGGAAGCCCACGGACCAGCACTGGGCAGTAGACCAGGGGTCAGGGAACCTCTGCACTAGACCGTACTTCCATTAGGTCACCGGTTCTCCTCTCTGACATGGCAAATTTAGAGATGGCCTCACCATTCCAACCATCTGAAGCAGCCCAGCTCAGGAGATTAGACAGGTGGAAGGGAGACGGCTGAAGGGTGCGTCAAGCCTTTTGAAAGTGTTGACTTGAAGAGGGGAGGCACCATTTGGGCTGGAAAAGTTTACAGCACTGCCCACACCAGGTCTCACCTCTGCCCATTTAGGGTTTACTTTTCAATCACAACTGGGCATATCTAATCAATTAAACCAATAGACTCAGAATGCAGCTTAAAGCGTCTACAGAACTCTGCTCAGCATATACAAATGCTCACTGTCGTTCTTCATGAAGGGTGAAAAGAGATAGAAGGAAATCTGTAATATGTTTTGGAATAATTTAGGGCCTAACTTTGGCTCAACATGTCATTTATACAGAGGTTCTCTGAAAGATTCCCTTCCGTTCCTCTGCTCTCCACATTTAAAGGCCAAGGGAACTCTCTGTTCTGTTGCAGAGTCATTGTTTAAACAGAAACAGGACTCTCTCTCTCTCTCTCTCTCTCTCTCTCTGTGTGTGTGTGTGTGTACAGAAGCAGGAAAACTATGCGGCATTAGCTGGTTACTACTATTTGTTTTCGCAGTATGTTTCCCTAGGGTTGAGCTGCACACTGCACCATGTAAAAACAGAACCTATAGCTTTTCTTTAAGCAGACAAAAAGGTATTTGAAAGGAACAGAAGAACCACAGTTCAAAGGATAACCTTTACGCATTATTAGCTGCAATGCAGTAATTGGTTTTATCTCTGCCATACACATATGAAATGAATAGAATTGTTTGACAAACAAGAAAACACAACAAATAAACATTTTCTAAAATATCCTTTAAAAATCCATGCTTCTTTTGTTTCAGCAGCTGGAGTGGCCCAGAGAGCATCGGTGTTATGTTTGAGAAAGACAAAACAATAGCTAAAACACTTATGTTTCTGCTTTGAAGTGTCCGCTTGCATGCTTTGAGGTATCAGAAATTTTTTTTTGCATCTTATTAGCAGCTTTATACTCACAGCCCTTGATTCAATATGCCATGTGATAGGAAACCAAAAGGAACAAGAAAAAGGAAGAAAGCTGTCAGAACTGTTATGTTTTTAGATGAATAAAAGAACAGAGGAAACAAATCCTTAAGCATAATACAAACAACATGAACATTTGACCCAGTTTTGTAATTTTAGTACATCACTCCCAAAGAAACCTGCAGGAGTATTAAATCCTTGGTCAATGGCTAATTTTTAATTGGAAAGTGTGTTTCATTATCTCAGCTGAACAGCGGCTGAGATGCCAAGGGGATCGGCCTCGTACTCTGCTCAATTACTCCTACAGTATCTCAACGTGAGGGACAAATGGTTCCTTCCTTTTCTTCCTCAGTGGGAATGGCATCGGAGGCCTTTGAAGAGCCCTGCCTTATGATGCAAATGATTTCTTGGAAGTGGCTAAAGTGAAGAATAAGATCTGAGGATTCTGAGGAGTCTAGGATTCTGTTGATAACTAGATGGGAAAGCCCCTGAAGAGCAAACTGATTCTCTTGAGCCTGTCCTCAGAACACAGTTGTTCCCATATCCAAATGCAAGGAAGTCTATGTACCTACATTTACTCACATGCTTCTTTTCGAAAGCTTTATTTGTCTCAAGCTGCCTGGATAGCTCAGTGCTTTTGGTATCTGGCTGCAGAGACAGAGGTTAGGAGTTCAATTCCCCACTGTTCCTCCTATGGGTAGAGCCAGCCTGTGAGGCCTTGGGCAAGCTGCACAGTCCCAGGATAACCCCCAGAAGAAGTAAAACCATTTCTGAGTCTGCTCTGCCTGGAAAATCAGGATTGACTTGATGGCACATGATGATGATGACAATGACAATGACGATGATGATGATGATGATGATGATGATATTTTTCTCATTCATCCCTTCAAACTAGTTCAAGACACTTTGCTGCAGAGTTGCAAATGGTACCTCACTTTCCTCTTCCCGAGTTACATGCATTCAAGCCCTTTTATTCTCCAAGGTAGAAAACTTTACAAGCTTCTCTGTTCCACCTTTGTACTAAATATATAATAAACATCTCCTGATTTGGTACCCTTTTGTAATATTCAAAACCAGCTCCCCCCACTATGCCTGATATGAGGGCCAGCCATTCATCCCTGTCCTCCTCCTATCTTTCACTACTGTCAAGTATCAAACTATAAGTTCCTTGAGAGAGGAGCATAAATGTTAAAGCATCAAGTAGTATAAAAGAACTGCTAGATAGCTCAGTGGTTTCAGTATCTGGCTGTGGAGCCAAAGGTTGGGGGTTTGATTCCCCAATGTACCTCCTTGACAAGGGCTGGATCCGCAGGGTCCCTTGTAGCTCTGCAATTCTAAGGTTATTATTACTATTATATATTGCCAACAAATAATTAAAAGAAAAGTTGACCTCTTGAATCGCCAGTGACAAGTTTCAGGTAAATCCTGCTCATGTGCATTTACAATGAAGTGAAATCTTATCTCTTAAGATGTCATATTCATAACCACTGTAGTAACATTTCTCACTTACACTTTATATTTATAATGGTTTACTTAAATACAACAGCCATAACATACAGTAAAAAATATATGCTACAGCACAATATTGGTAGCTCAACAATTAACAGTTTATTTAAAACATATCTGGAATTTAGACAAGCAGAAATTCATTAATAATGAATACATATTACACTCGTTTTCAGCAATCCATTTAGCAGTTCATATCTGAAAGGCCTAGCCAAAAAATGTGGACCAAATCAAACCAACAACAACAACAGAGGATGCCAACAACCTGAAAATCTCTGAGCAATTCCTTCGATTCAAGCCAATCCAAACACAGTATAGGTGTCTATACAAGGGCAACCAAGGGCTCTAACTAGAAATCCTACATTGGTCCCTGATGAGACTTGCTTCTCACATGAACACTGGGTACTCAGAAGTAGCACAGAAAATTATCTTATTTCCACACATCTGGTACTGGAACTAAGAGAAAGATAAGAGGGCAGCATCAATCTTTCATCTTTCTTTAGTTCTTTTTTGTTTGTTTGTTTTTCTAACATGAAGGCAGGCATAAAACAGGAAAGCAGCTGGCACAACTGGTCAGTGAGGAAAAGAGAAGCAGCTTTGCCACCCTCATGGCGATATTATTTCTTAGTAAGAATGTACCCGCACACCATCTAGCCATTTGACTGCTTGAGTCATGACCATCATCACATCTGATTCTTTTTTTTTTTTTTTTTTTGATGTTCTAGGTTTTTGATGTTCTGGGTTTTATATCATCTTTGCCTGATGAAAAGTTCTCCACTACACCACACTGGATACGATGCAAACTATACATACAGATGTATTGTTGTTACTGTATGTCCCCATCAAGTCAGAACCTACAGTGACCCTTATAGAGTTTTCAAAGTAAGTGAGATATTTGTAGTGTGGTTTTACCGTCCCACACCCCCAGTGAGTTTCCTGGGCTGAGCACGGATTCAAACCCAGGGCTCCTAGTCTGACACTTTATCCATACTACACCACAATCGGCATCTCATACATACAGAATAAACTAGGACATGCAAATTCTTTGCAATTTTGCCCCCTTGCTCCTATGGTGCACATCGCCTCTTTTTTTGTCACAATGGTGGCACCCTAACTCTAGTTCCCTCCCACAAACAGAAGGCATAATAATTAGGAGGCACTGCAAATTGAAGGCACAACCCTGATGAAGAGAACACCTTCTGCCTGGAAGTGGATGGTGTGACTCCAGCAGTCACATTCTGCCTTGTTTTCTGGAGCTTCTCATATCACTCTGCTTTGAACGCCCTTCCCTGCCACATGTATTCCTAAGATTCCTGCTGCATTCTCTAGCACTCTTATTCCTATGGGAGTTCATTAGCGTTCAGGCTAGTCAGCAGTTTGCTTCTTTGTGCAGTACAGCAACAGAGTGAAACTGTCACGAATGTACCTATATCCTGTAAGCTCTTATTCTGGAGATAATTACTACATAAAGCTGTACAACAAGGCTGTCAGATGCAGAAGCACATTGGAATTACGATCCAAATGAAATTTATTTCACTGGCACATTCAAAGTATAAAAAATGAAAATACAAGTCCTTACAATCGATGGAGATTTTGCCATAGACTTCAAGGAGAAAAATGGGGATTTGAGAGTTTTAAAATTGGGAGGGGGGGATGAGTGGAGGATTCACCTCTGCTCTCACAAAGCTTTCTTACTGAGCTGTTCAGTGTTGAGTTCTCTCCCAAACACATGTAAGTGTTAAGTTATTGCAGGTTCTCTTTGGTCTCAAGAGACCAATGGCCTGTGAAAGAAAACAAAAGCAAGGATGCTTCTTACTCCTGTCATTAGTCACCCACAGGGTGGATTTTTTCAAATCAATTTGAGTCTGTTTGTTTTTCAATTATTTTTATCCACCATGCTCACCCACTTGAACAGGCAGCTGAACAATGGATAACAACATAAGGAGGAGGAAGAGATAGAAGAGGAAGAGGAGAAGGAAGCTTAGTGCTTTCTTATGAGCTCTTCACTAGGATGGAGAACTTTGACACATCTCCAACAATGCTACTTCTGGTTGCTGGCCTTACTTGCTTAGAGAGAATTAAAATTTGTGCTGTGATAGAAAATTGGTATTGAATTACAATCTTCGTACACACTCCAGAAAAAGACAAGAATGCTTTTTAGAAGCCTGTCTGAAGTTTGTTAATTTTTAAGGGGGCGCTGGGGGTACCATGGCAAGGCAAGACAGCCAAAAAGTTTCTATCTTTTCTATTGGTAGCAGAGAGCAAGTTCTACTCAATCTCCCACAAAATATTACAATGGGAATTCTAGTTACATTAGGACGTAGTGTAATTTCTAGGAGGACAGTTAAGAAAAAGTATTCCTGTTGGCCAGTGTCACTAGTAATCTGTGCCCTTGCATGTAATGCCATGTCATGATGTGAGCTCAAACCGATCTGTGGAAACAGGGATGCTTTCAGTTTGCTGCCTGCAATGGAATCACCTAAAAGTCACCACTATGGGAAAATATGGGGAGAGGGAATATTCAGTTCAACACAAACTATAAGCCAAGGAATCGGGAAGGAAAGCAGCACAAGTTTTAGATAATACGGCAAGATCAACAGCTGAATAGTTTGGGAAATGATTTGCAATAACCATTCATGTGTAGCAAAATTTCACAAATGACATATTTTAAAAACAGTATAACAGAAAAAAAGGCAAATTTGAAATTTTGGTGTAATTATATTTGAAATTAATGATGCATGCCTTATATTGCTTATATAGCTTATACTGTAGCTCAATACTAAAGAATTTTCTGATGCAATGTTTTCAAATAGTTGTTAGGAGGAGACCAGAATGCCAACTTATTTAAGCAGATTTAAATGCGTGCTGAACTTACACTTTTGGAGCTAAAAATCAATGACTAAAAGAGGAAAAAGAGGTAAGTGCCATCAATATTTAGCTGCCACAGAAAGTACAGGAAAGTCTTCATCATTTAGGAGATGCAAGCACCACATTTGGAGCTTTAAGGTTTAGCATTTATACAGCATTTTGCAAGCTTACAAACATTTAAGTGAAGCCATTTCAACAACATCTCCGTAGCAATACCCTTAACTTTATCAAATATTATTTTCTGGTACCCGAACCTTCAAAATATTTTTATTTCTAGACCTGATTATTTTAAATGTGACATTGGTGTGGGTTGCTAGAATTCCACACTACAGTATCTGCAGAACCATAGATTCCTCACTATCAACAAAGTGTTAATTTTGTGGGTGAGTGACTGACTACTCAAGGGCCAAACAGTGTTACAGAGAACCCATCAGTAGTACTACAATCATGTTACTGTTCAAGAGGTAGGAAATCCTTCACACCTGAGGAATCACTTGCAAAGAAAGCCTTGTTTAGCTTCCAAACACCTGTAAGAAAACAAAGCAGTTTAATCTGCAAATTATGTGACATGAGAAAAGCTCCCACTGTGACAGTCACAAATCTTTCAGTACTTGAAGAATTCCTTCCTCTAATGACAGATTATTTGTAATTTAGCTCAACCCTCAGTCGAGGCAATCTTTTGGTGTCAAGGACAGAAGAAAGAGCTTCTTCAGTGGTGGTACCCTCTTTAGTAAAACCAAAAGTTCATTTTAAATTGTATTTTCATACATGTTTTGTGAGCTACCCACAAACCAAAGGCAGGCAAGAACTTTATTAGGGCTAACTAATCTTCCACAAAGATTTCCTGAATTGTCCAGAACACTGCATCAAGATAGGGCATCTTTCAAAGAGTAGGGAATAGGGAAGCATGCAAAGTCAAACTAGCAATGAGATCTACCGTTAAACCACTGTTCTTGAGCAGCCTCAATAACACAACAGCAAGTGAATGGAGGATGCAGTGCAATTCTGTAATTGCCCCAGCATGCTCTGGGGCTAAAGCGACCTGACATTTCCAAATGTCCAGATGCTTACAATGGGAAAGGAATAATCCTAGACTAGCGATTCTCAACCTTTTTTTGGCCATGGCCAGAAACACAATAGTAAAGAAGTACTGTATAGGCTAAATCAGGATTATATAAATCCCATAATGAGCCTTGTAAGGTGATGTGTGAAGAATTGTTTCCAGTCTGTGGCCCCCTCTTCAAATGTGTCAGGACCTTCCAGGGGGCCACATGGCCCCCACTGAGAATGGCTGATCAAGGCCACCTTCAGGGCCAGTTTAGATGTGTCAGGAGTACAGTTGAGGGCTAGGAGAGTGAGGGATTCTGTGGCTTTCCCTCCCCATCCCAACGTGGGAGCTCTGTTATCAAAGAGGCAAGAGTGCTGAACTTTTCATGGAGGCAAGCACGGGAGATCTGAAATTGGCTCTCCTAATTCAAGAAAAGAGCTTTGATTTTGGGGATACTCTCTGATCACAAGACCAAACAGAGTGGGACGATAGGGCAGCACGATTGGGTGACCAGTCCTGAAACACCTCAGGATTGTGGGGTAAGGATGCTAATTTTTTTACTGGGATTATTTGCACTGCTTTTTCCATTGTCTAATGTAGCAGCATCACATTTAAAGGAAACAGTCTGCTGAAATAGTCATAGGAAAAACTATTTGTTGTCTTACATGGAGACAATTCATCACACATCACAGCTTAATCCTCAGATTTATACCAGCTGTCACCATATGGAAGATATTCGCAAGAATTCACAAAAGTTTTGAAGTTAAAAAACACACACATACACACAGACCTTGGATATGTTATTTTTAAAACCACAACTCAGGGAGTTGTAGATCAAAACAGTAGTGTATGCCAGCTCTGAATATAAAAGCTTTTCATCTTTATGGTGTCAGAAAAATAAATTTATGTACTGGACATGTGAAAAACAGAACGACTCCTTAAAAAAGACAAAAATGCAAAACCAAATTATATCAATGAAAGAATAAGACAGTATAGCATATTAAGTGTTGGTGATAACAAGAAAGTGTGGTGTGTGAAATTAAACAGTGTACTTTTGGAAGATGCAGAGTAAAAATAGATGACTGCTAACTTGATATTTCCCTGTTACTTCTTGGTTTTTGATCATTTGTATTTTTTAATCCTTCCCTCCCTTTAGTTTGTTAGTTATACAATATTTTTTACTAAGCTTTAACTGAACACTTTATGTAATTTCTTTTGTGTTTCTTCCTATCAGCCTGTAGACACATGGATACTTGCCCAATTAAACAGTTCTGCTAAAGGAAGAAAATAAGCAGCAATCCTCACTAGATGAAAATTGCATAAAGAAGTAATTAGTCCAATGACATAGTAAATAGGAAGTAAAGAACACATCCTATAAACAGAATTTATTCTCTAGATTGGGATGTCATCTCAGACTGGTCTGGATATGATGAAGATACAGACAGGAAAGATAATTACCTCATATTTCCTGCTTCTCCAAACCACTCGCAAAGAGAGGAACAAGTCCTCACAGTGGGAATGAGGGAAGTGGAGGGGAGATGTGCATGCTCTATGACTATGAAATTAAACTGAGATGCGACAGAAAATCCTTATTCAGACATTTGAATATCTTTGTATAATACTCACGTAAAGAGGGGAGGGCTATAACCACACTCACCTCTGTTTTCATTTTCATCCTCCTACTGTACATGGAGAAGATGATAAATATGAAGAGAGACATAGGGTAGCAGGGGCAAAAATTAAGTTTCTCATCCCTGCATTACAGTTCCAGGGCAAGAGGGGAACCCAGATGGATGATCTACAGCAGGGGTCCCCAACCCCCGGTCCACGGCCCAGTGTCAGTCCGTGGCCTGGGCTGGACTGGGCTGCGGAGACAGATCTCCCACCCACCCCGCACACACTCCCCTTCACAGCCCCTTTGCACATGTGTGCAAGTGCACACCCCTGTGAGCGCCCCTGCGCATCCACGCAACCGTGTGCATGCCCGCATGAGTCCACTCTGCTCCTTCGTGTATGCGCACGAGTGCAGGGGGTGCCCCACCTTCCCCACACACTGACCCTATCTTCCCTTTTGCGGTGCCAAAAAGGTTGGGGACCACTCTACAGCACTCTATTGCACTGTATCAACTGGCTATTTCCAGATTATTTTTTCAGCCATACAGATAGTATGTGGCTTGTCCTGTTGTCTTCCCCTTTCATTCTCTCCATTTCTCAGTTTTCTCATATCAGCAAAGAAACAACAAACCAAACTTGTATGTTCTTTCAGTCAGCCTTCCTTTGATTATGAAGAAACAACAACAACAACAACAACAACAACAACTACTACTACTACTACTACTACTACTACAATAATAATAATAATAATAATAATAATAATAATAATAATAATAATAATAATAATAATAATAATAATAATAATAATAATAATAATAAAACAAATTAAAAAGCTTAAAAACTAAACCACTACATGGACAACACTTGAGAAATATCGATGGAAAGCATGATCCTAAGTCAACATGGGCATGGCTAAAACTGCAGACCCTTAAGAAAGAAACAGAAGGCTTGATTTTTGCTACACAAGAACAAGCACTCCAAGCCAATATGACAAAAGTTAATATCCAAGGAATTGGTGCTAACAGCAAATGTCAACTCTGCCAAGAAAAAGATGAAAATGTGTTACACCTCATCTGTGAATGTCCAAAGATTGCACATATTACAAAGTTAGACATGATAGAGTGGCAAAGTTAGTGCACTGGTCATTATGCAAAAAAATATAACTTGGCAACCTCCAAAACTCAGTGGGAACATCAGGTAGAGAAGGTGTCAGAAAATGAAGAAGTCAAGATCTTGTGGGATTCCAGATCCAAACTGACAGACACTTTGAACATAACACACTAGATATAATAGGAATAGAACAGAGAAATGTCTTGACACTGCAATTCCAGGGGATGCCAGAGTTGAAAATACAGTGGTGCCTTGGCTTACAAACTTAATCCGTTCCGGAATGATGGTCGTAACTCGAAACAGAAGTAAGTCAAACACCATTTCCCATACGAATGCATTGGAATGCAATTAATCCATTCTGGTAGGGGGGAATTACCCCCCCAAAAGAAAACCACTGAAAGCCCCATCAGAACACATCTGAGCTGGGGGGAAAAATCACCAAAAACCAAAAAAAAATGCAAGCCCCATCGGAATGCGTCAGGGCCAGAAAGAAAATCACACACAAAAAAAAGCCACAAACACACACACACAATGCAAGTCCCAGTTTCTCGGGCTCTTTGGTCATGTTCTGAAGGTTGTTCTTCCTAACGTTTTGCCAGTCTCTGTGGCCGGCATCTTCAGATGACAGCACTCTGTGCTCTGGTGTAGTTGGCTTGGGAGTGGAGCATTTATGGCTGTGAGATAGGCTTTTGTCCTTTTCAGGAGATGGGTGATAAATGTGTCTTGTTGTGGGTGTACTGTTGTGATAAGGAGGAGAGATTATCTGTCACTGCGATTGATGGGTATCATTAGCTGGTCTTTTGTGTGTAGTGATCCCGGGTCTTTGTGGCTGGGTCGAGTTCATTGACCTTTTTGCACAGGCTCGATAGACCTAGATCTTGGTATATGCCGTCAGCTTCTTATTAAGCCATACTCTCTTTGTGAGTCTAGAGAACATGGCGGCTGCTTTGCCAATACATTTATCCAGCTCGACATCTAGGGACAGAGTGTCGGAGATTGTTGAGCCAAGGTACACAAAGTCATGAACAACCTCCAATTCTTGCGTGGAGATGGTAATAGAGGGAGGTGAGTCCATGCCCTGGCCCATGACTGGTGTTTTCTTCAAGCTGATTGGCAGGCCAATCAAGCAAGAACTTATAACCGGTAACTGCTACTTCCTATGTTGTTTCAACGCTGAATGCGAAGCTGGAGTGTAAATAATATGGAAGATAGGCTGTTACCAGAGCACCAAACCCCCCCTCTCCACATCACTGAAATAGTCCAATGGAAAGGCAAGAGCCAATACAACTGGTTTCAGCGACATTGCAGGAGTTGCCAGAATGACACAAACTGCCTCCGGGACTTCGGCTCTAGATTTTGCCTCGAGGTTAACTCCTGAAGCCTTTTCCATCAGTGGATATAGCCACTGATGGAAAAGCCACTTAAAATTTAAAATTATAACCACTTAAAATGTGTATGTTGTATAACACCAGTAATTTTGATTAACGGTGCCAAGTGTTGTTGAAGAAGAAGAAGAAGAAGAAGAAGAAGAAGAAGAAGAAGAAGAAGAAGAAGAAGAAGAAGAAGAAGAAGAAGAAGAAGAAGAAGAAGAAGAAGAAGAAGAAGAATCTTAGAACTGTGGAGCTGAAAGGGACCCTGTCAAGGAGGTAGAGTGGGGAATGAAACTTTGAACCCCTGCCATTGCATGGGTCGATATGTCATCCCAAGGGCTCTGATGTATGGTGTGATAACACAGTCTCCTTATTTCTAGCACCTCTTTTCTCAATTCTTTCTGAACCCTTACAGCTGGATTTCTAACTGAAGCAACATCTCCAATTAACACCGTCCTCCTATTCTTTCCCCTGCAGGCCACACAGTTCTGCAGAATACACCACTAATTAACATTACACAATAACAGTAAATGTGTTTATGCTTCCTCAACAGCATACTCATCTGCAAGAGAAAGGGTGGTCTTACTTTGTGGAATTCAGATTGAACATTGTTAAACATCCACTTCTGCCAAAGGAGAGCTGTAGATTTTTAATTCCCCAAGTGCAGACACATATTTAATGGCCTAGCCCTCCCCCCCACCCTCCCCCCAGTTTCTGGGTGCATACATCTGCCTGGCTGGCTATGCTATGCTGTTATGCTCTCATAGTTACACAATATGATAGAAAGGGTTGGTGGGTGGGGGTTGAAACACTGAAATAACTAACAGCCACTAGGTTTCTGGATTTCTTAACAGTAGCCCACGTACACATATTGATCAAATTAAGAACACAAAAATCATCACAGTACTGTATTAGATTTCTATCCCATAACGCTACCATAAAATGGAATGAACAGACATTACAATACATATACAGTAAACATTTTTCAGATATGTGCTTTAAACTGTATCTTCCAGGCCTTGGTCCAGGTATGTAACATTTATTAAAGGTAGAGAGATGGACAGACAGTCAGACGTATACATGGATACATGCATACGAACATACAACCACAAAATTTGATGGTAGGGGATGATCTGTGGATAAATTCACTTACATGTTCTCTTGTGCATGTTTTTGTACCAAATTCATAAATCCGGATTTATTTCTATGATCAACATTTAGTCAGTGTTGAACACTGCATTTCAATGCATATGCATTTGCCACAAGTCTGCTACTAATACTCTAGTTATTAAAAGGAGGAATTGCTTCGAGCAAAAGAATAGTTAGCATTTTCTGTGGTACTCTCCATTTTCAAGAAACCTGAAATGAAAATTGCCTGTAATTAAAGTCTGGTGTATAATAACCAATAGGATTGTCTCTGCAGTCATTAATTCCATTATTAAAATTATACCATTTTATATTACTGTATTACAGGGTGTTGGAAAAAATCTCCAGAATAACAACGCTGACAAATTTTATGATAATTTCAAGTACAAGTACATTTAGCTTCCCTTATTTAATGAAGTGGGGAAAGTGCATGAAAAGGGGGGGGGGAGAATATTCTACGGAATATATTGTTCAGCACAGCATAAAAGGGCATACAACACAAGAGAACTGGGGGGGGGGAAGCGATTTCCTTGAAATTTCATTCATCAACAAGTTATTCAGTTTAGTGACGTAAAAATGCACTAAGGACAGTTAAATATAGTAGCATGTATTTACAATGATTGAATTAGAATCCTTGAAAGACTTTGTTCATCTTTTCTGTATGGGAAGCAGAGATGAATGTGGTCAGTAACAGGAAACATAGAATTCCTTTCACCAAGTTCTTGTGGTATTTAATTTTAACATTTTATGGCATGTCATCTTCAGGTTGTAAGCTCTGCCTCACATGTTGTCCACAGCAAAATTTGCTACCTAAATCAACATCAATCAGACTTAAGGCTGACATTAAATTCTAAAAGTGGAATGTGTATGAGTTAGCCCAGCCTCCACCAGTCTCTACATGTGTTGTGCTGCAAATCTGATTACAGTGGTGCCCCACATGATGACGATAATCCATCCCATTGAAATAGCTGTTTAGCGAAATCATCGTCATGCAAAACCCCTTTTCCCATTGGAATGCATTGAAACGCGGTTTCATGTGTTCCAGTGGGGAAAATACCTTGTTGTCCAGCGAAGATCGCCCATAGGGAAGCCATTTTGCGAGTGCCGATCAGCTGTAAAAATTGCTGCCCTGTGAAGCATGGGTCTGGAAAACACAGGGCAGCCATTTTGCAAAGCCGACAATCAGCGGAAAAAATGATCATCTTGCAAACAAACGGTTCGCGAAGCACGGATCTAATCAATGTCCAGTGAAAATCCCCCATTGGAATGACTGTTTTGCGAATCACTATAGCAATTGCAAAACGTCATTGTTATGCAGATTCGTCGTTTAGGGGGTCATCATCTTGCGAGGTACCACTGTATACCCAGATAGCACAACCATGCTGGGTATTGTTAGAGCCATAATCTAAAACTTCTGAATAGTTTCAAACAGGGTCCCCAACCTGCAGCCCACATCTCACATACAGCCCATAAGCTCTTTCTGTGCGACCCTCCAACCTTCTACTTTACTGCTATCACACTCAACACACTTTCCCTCAGATCCACATTGGTCTTCCTGACTCAAGTGTCACCTTCTACTGCTGTTTTTCCTGTCCTTTTCTTACAAAAAACAACAGCAACATTAGTTCTTGTGGTCTCTCCAAGGTTTCTCCTGTCAGCCACCTCTTGGTCTTATCCTCCATACTAGCATTTTGGCCATTCTGGTTGCCTTGCTAGCCAGCAGAGCTCAGGTACCTGTACCACTCAGCTTTTTTCACTCCCTCTCTCCATGTATTACCATACTGGAAGGCTGTATATGTGTGTAAGGAAGATAAAGCAGCTGTATGGACGGGTACAGGCTTTTGCAAGAACGGCAGGAAAAGGAGAGTAAAAGGCCTGGTATTTCTGCAAAAAAGGCTACCCAACTGATTTGCATACTAAAGAAATTTGCTGCAGGCATGTTCACAGTCTTTGGCAACACATGCATCTGTGAGAAAACTTTTTCCAATGAAAACTGTGAAACCCAAGTGTAGGTCAAGACTTAAAGATGGTCATTTATATAGCATTTTAAGAGTGTCCATCAAAAACCTTGACTTGGACATTAATGCCTTTGCTATCAGAAAACAGCTACAAAAATCGCACTCACTAAGTAAACATGTGAAGCCAGGTAAAAGGGTTCTACAGTAACATATTGTTCCAAAATGGACTGCATTCAAGTTAACATTTCTCCATTGACTTCTGCATGTTTACTTTTGATCTAAACTGAGAGGTCAATAATTTTGTTACATTCTGATTTAAGATGTGCCCCTCTTTAGGGATTGGGCACTCTAACGCAGCCCCCATGTCCCAGAAGGTTGGGGACCTCTGGTATAAAACATTTTGGGAAGGCTGAGCAAGTAACAAGCATAATCTCTCTTGATGAACTGTTAGCTCTTCAACCCACCCTTCTCCTCTACAAGCACTTCTCAATCTTCAATCACTCCAGATCCCAAAGAGGTGCTCTGTGCTGACCCTACCAACCATCTTCATGTACAAGGCTTGAAAAATGCACTCGTTGACTCATCTGTGATGAGTGAAAAATGCTGCTCGATGAGCCTGTCTCTGTCTCTCTCTAATCGTGCAGTCCGTCTCTCCCCCAGCCCATTGCAAAAGGAAAACTGCCCTTTTCTCATGAGAAGAGAGTTCGAGCAGCACATAGAGATCTAGCTCTGCAGAAGAATGTAAAGTAGTCCCATGCTGGAGAATATGGAGAATCCCTGCTCCCAATTTCAACCGAACGAGGACACATCCTGTGGCGGGAGGGAACCATGGTTCCTTAAGAGGCCGGGTGCTTTTGCTTTCAGTTTTATTTTTGCTGGAGACATTCAAAAGAAAGGCATTCAAAATACAAGCTTCATGACCCCACAGGCATGCAGGTAATAAAGCAACCCAAGTCAGTGAATCTCGTGTAGGTAATACAATTTATTTTGGGTTTGTACGCATTGTTACGTAGAAATAAAAGTGAACAAGTGCCTAGTTTAAATTTGTTAACATAAACTGCAAGGCTATAGTCTGGTCATGCTGACTGGTGAAAGTTTTGACTGACTAGTGAGACATTCTAAAATTTTTCAAACCCTGTTCATGTAGATCCTAAATAACATTTTGCACAAATCAGATCCCATATAAAAGAAGGTATAGAACGGCTTGTAACTGCCTATTAGGACACGGATATAGATGTTCAGAATATTTATTATTTTAACTTTTTAGTTATTAAATAAAATAAATTTTAATATATATATATTTACATTTTATAACATGGCTTGTCAAAACATTTTGCCACATATTTTGAAGAACCCTCATCTTTATTAATTATACAAGCCAAATTTATTCAAAACAAAGCCTTGCTTCAACAATTACAGTAGTACTGGGCCTTCCACCACACTTAAGAATAATAGGTTAGTTCAGCAGGCTATATACCAGGCTGTGTAGAGTACATAACTCTTGTCTTCTAAAAGAAAGGAATAGGTGGGAGTCAATTCTGTGTTCTCAGCACCTGTCACCTGCTGCAGCTGCCTCAGTATAGTAGGACCCCTGTATCCACAGAGGACTGGTTCCAACCCCCCCCCCCATGCTGAAAACCATGGATAATAGCAAACTCTAAACATAACATGGTTCCTTGGCTCCCTCAAGGGGCATGTTCTGGAAACTACACTGTGGAAATATGTGTTTCTGTTTCTTTCTTTCTTTTTTCTTTTAATACTTTTAATATCCTTAGTGGCAATAGACTTCATATAGCATGTCTAAATCTCTATTTTTCCTCTTTTTGCCCTTGAGACTAAAGCAGAAAGCAAGGATGGACAGTTGTTCTATTCTTGCCCAGAATTTATGGCTTTTGAAATTACTAGTGTGTCCTATGTGAACACATGCAATAGAGGAATATAGTAGTGAAATCTCATTATATAAACCACGCTCACTGCTTAAGGAAGTTTGTTCTTTGCACAATTCTCCTGCATCATACCATGGACACTCTTTGAAAATGCTCATATTACTTTAAATGTGTGTTCAGAATATGTATTATTAAACACAACAAAATTTGTGTTTTATTCTTCACAATTGTGAACACACATCCAAGGGACTGTAGCTTGTCATTTCACAACAAGCAAGGTCTTCCACATGACTCCAGCACCATCAACACAGCCATCCGGAAAGTACTTTTAGAAAGACTTGTGTATGTGTCATTCCATCATACAGCACGCCCTCGGAACAAACTCAACAAAGCAGCCACATTAAGAGAGTAATGACAATTATATCTCCCTTGCCTTCACTGAAGAGCTAGCTGACATATTCATAGTGGCAGACAATTGGGGGAAATCTGGTGTTATAAATAAAGGATTGCTATAAAGTTATCATTCACTTTCTGCCCTCCAGTGCTGGCTTCTCCAGAAGAAATGCACTTATCAATGACACGTCTTAATATCACATTGCTCAGGGAAAAGATGGCATAAGTCAATATAGAGATTAAGAATGGAAAGTGATATTGTTTATACCAGGGAGGAAGCAGAAATGGTTTGTTCTTTAAATACAGTTAAAAATTGGTGAATGACTAAAAAGCTGCCAGAAGATAGACTTCTGTTCACACTTTTCAGTAAAGATATTTGGAAGCAAGTTAAGATTCAAAAGCGGACATCTGAAAAGTTACTGTGATGGCAATGGTGTTTACCCACTAGGAAAGCTTGGGCAAGAATCATCTGATCAGATGCTATATACCTAGAAAACTGGGCATCTTGCTTTGGCGGAAGAGAGTTACAAAAATTACTGCCTCCAAAGATGACTGAGGACACAAAATCTGTCAGATTTTCCCAATAAACACTGGCTTGCAGAATTTTGGATTTCCCCCTCTTTTACAGTGTAAGAACCCAACTACTTTCTGTTCTCCTTTTGGGTAAACTTGACCATTGACTTTAAGTTGACCTGAGTCTGTTTACCTCCACTAAAAATAAATGATAAATAATTTCAAATTAGCCCAGTACTGAACTAAAGTGGGGGAAAGGGGTGGAGTGGAGAGCGATAAGAACAGAACTACAGCTTTGGGGTTGTAGCAATAGACCAACCATTCATAGACACTATCTCTTTCAATTAAGGTAAGAGTAAACAGAATAGCAAAGCAATTTTCTTTACTACTGAAACCTTACATTTTAAGGCAATTTCCAAAATGAATTATTTTTTAATCCATGCTTGCAACCTTGGGTGCAAATTCTCTATGACATAATAGGATTTTTTTCTGTTGCAGACTTTTTTCTGTTGCCTGGTATTCCGTCGCTAATTCCATAGAAATGAATTGCAAGAAATATGCATGAGCCTTAAGTACTGAAGTATTTATGGCTATAATCACACACCTACCTGAAATTAAGCTGTATTTGCATCAAGAGGGATTTACTATTAATTTACTATTTATGATTATTATATGTGTTTATCTGAAGGCAAGTACTGTTGACTTAAGTACAGTAGTAGGGTAGATTACTGACTTATATATAGTTCAAAGTGTCCAGATTGCACTCATTAATATTGGTATTAACATAACAAGCCAAAAAATTCCAAGCCATTCTTACCAGTCACATGGCTTAGCTGCAATCAAAGTCAGCAAAACTCATCATTGAAGAATTAAAGTTAAATCAGGGTAACTTAGAACAGATGAAGACGGTATTTATCAGATCATAACTACCTGATCAGAGACATGGAAGAAGCCTGATGACTCTGATGTTAAGTGTGGACTGTTCATAATAATATGAGTAATAATGTGTTATCAAGAAGATTCTGACTTACAACTAAAGCATTTTCCAGTTCTTGTGAGCACCTTGGGACTGTGCAGCTTGCCCAATGCTACACAGGCTGGCTCTTCTCATAGGAGGGACAGCAGAGAATCAAACTCCTGATGTCTCTATAGTTCACTAGGGTATCCAGCCAGCTAAGTATGAACTATCTTCACTAAAATGTATTGTGCAGAGTTAAGATGAAAATAATATCAATGGTGAATGAACCCAATGGCTGGTTTATATGTGCAAGTCTTTACTTGATGGTACAGTCAGTAGCTGATGAACAGGGATGTAGCTCTGTGCCAATAAGCAGGCTTAGAATCAATATGTTCATTCTTAATAAGCATGTGAATAACGGCCTTCTACAACGCTAACTTTTAACACTTTCCTAACAATTCTCCCAACAGCGCAAGGCTATCTGCAAGCATATTTCTGTGAGTTAGAACTGTGGCCCAGTGAACAGTAGGCTTTTCAATAATAAATACGTTTTAGAAACCTTGGAGTTAATGCAATTTTCAACAGCTCAGTAAAATTCTGGATGTTTTCCATCTCTCTAAGTGGTGCTAAGATCCAAACCTTGCTTGAAGGAAGCACTAATATTATACAAGCCTGCTGCACTGCACCAAACTCGTGGAACACGTTGCACTACTTAAAATACTGCTATGCTCCTTTTACAAGCAGCCTAACTTTTTTTTAAGCCTTGCAAATTATTTCAAGCTTTAAACTGCTGATTTGTGGACAAATACAACTGTTCAGTTATTTTTAAAATGGTGCAATCTATTACTGTAGTAGTGAATCACTGACATGTGAAGTGTGCTTCCATGATTCAAAAATATGACTGAAGAATTATTTTTAATTTCCAGATATATATGGAATATATTTCTATTTCTACACAAATTAAAGAACAGGGAAATGTCTTATCAGAAAGCAAAGGCACTCCCAGCATTTCTCTACCACCTCAAATATTTCAAATTTTCCACTGTGAATAAAGAATTGAAGAGAGATGACTAAGATAAGCTTTCCTCTGCAAGGTGCCCCTGGAGGAAATGGATGGCAATTCCAATCATCCCCAGATGATGAGGGCTGTAGTCCAATGAATATCAAGATTATCAGCCTTGGAAAGGTTGACCTAAATCTATAGGACAGAAGACTCAGCCAGATAAGCAGTGTAAGTTCCATGAAGTGGATCAATAGGAAGAAGGACCATTACATCCAAACATACACACATTACAAAGTGTTGTAATTGGCCTCTCTTGACTGGAACATGGATAACAGAATTAAAGGAGACATCTTAAATAAGGTGAATTTACATTACTTGAACCAGCTGGGCCTCAAACTTTCGTTGATCCTTGTGGTAAAACTGCATATAGTTACAGAAATATGTAGGGGGCTCTTCTGAATGAAACTGCCAAGGATAATCTGTTTGACTGTTATGTTTGAAAAGCCTCTTCCTTGGGAACTTAACCATGGCAAGCCAGCAGACACATACCTCATCGCTAGCCTCTGAGCCAGTGCCCAAGTGGACATGATCCACAAAGGCTGTAGCTCAGAGGTAAACCACTAGTGGTCAGCAGCAGTTGCAATCAAAAAAAGGAACATTTCCAAAATCTGATTCAAATTGATAGGAATCTACAACATAATCATTCAGCATATTACTCTGTTTTCCCCCTGTACTGTCAGCGCTAAATTACATCAGCTTGTCATAGTTTCAGGCTGGGGCACTTCCTAAGTTACCACTTCTGGAGATGGGAGCAGGGTTCACCTCTCCAAGTGATATTAGGTGACATCCAGAGCTTTTGTATGTTAAACATGTAGTCTACCTCTGAGCTACAGCCCTTCTGGCTTATTTGTAAAGAGCTCCCAGATATTTTAAAAAGATAAGTTCCTGTAACTTTACAGTGCACTGTTTTTCACACTGACATGACAAACTGTACCTGTCCAAATCCTCTTATGTGCATTATAAGGAGGTAATAGACCAGGAACCCTCACTGAGTTTATTGTACCTTCCTTCTTTGCAAACAATGGTGATGATCATGCCCCTTCTTCTCACATCATCATCATCACGTGCCATGGAGGCAAATGAGATTAGGGCAACCCTTTTCAGGGTCTTCCAGATAGCAAGTGCAGTGGTACCTCACAAGACGATTACCCCACAAAACGTTTTTTTCGCTAGACATTGACATTTTGCAATCACTATAGTGATTCACAAAACAGTTTTTCCTAGGGGGATTTTGCTGGATGATGATCTGGTCCGTGCTTCACGAATCATTTTTTCACAAGATGACGATTTTTACAGCTGATCGGCGGCTTCACAAAATGGCTTCCCTATGGGCAATCTTTGCAAAACGGGTGTTTTTGGGACTGATGCTTCGCAAGACAGCAATTTAAACAGCTGATCGGCACTTCGCAAAATGGCTTCCCTATGGGCAATTTTTGCTGGACGACGACTATTTTTCCCCCATTGGAACGCATTAAACGGGTTTCAATGCATTCCAATGGGGAAACGCTTTTCGCTAGACAATGTTTTCACAAGACAGCCATTTCAATGGAATGGATTAACATCGTCTAGTGAGGCACCACTGTACTCAGAACTGCTTTGCCATTCCCTTCTTCTAGGGGCATCCTGGGAGTGTGCAGCTTTGCCCAAGACTAGAAGAAATATCCCCAAAAGAGCAACAACAATGACTAAAACCAAACCATGCCATGCCAAGCCACACAAAACAAAAACAAAACAAATCTCCTCTTTTATTATACATGTGGCGGGAACTGTCAAAGACCTTAACATGGGCAGCATGGCTTGCACAAGCCTGCCCCAGTAGCCACATTTTTCTTCTGTAAGCTAGAAAGCCCTGGTTTTTCAGGCTGCAATGAAAGAGCAGATGCCTGACCAGATCGTCTCCCCTTAGGAGCACCGGAGATGGTGCCAGGGTCAGATAATTATATGCAGGAAATAAGATGAAGGGTATGACCTAATTTTAGCACATAGATGTTTTTGTGCCAAAAGGACCTCTGGTGATATTCCTAGCTGAGTTCCATATGTCCTTTTTCTGTCCTGACTTCGGCACACACAGAAACACTGTTCCATGTTCATATACCAGAAGAGTAGCTGAGTTAGTCTGTTGAGGTCAAAAACTTTAAAAAGAGCCTGTGGCACTTAAAACCCACAAAATTTTAGCACTCCTTAGTAGCTCTAATGGAGGATTAGGGAACCTGCCGTCCTCCTCCAGATGCCACTGGACACTGATTCTCTTCACCCCAGGCTAGCACAACCGCAATTCAGGAATGGTTCAGGCTCTAATCTAACAACATACAGAGGGTCACAGTCACCCAGTGCCTCTTCTAGTCAGCCCTATAATCCACCCTTGCTATGTGACTGTGCTCACACCTGACACCATGCCTCTCAAACAGTCCTGAGGTGAAACACATTACCATCTCAATACATACTAAGGGCCTCTCCAGACTGGCCTATGGATTGGTATATGGATTGCTATTAGTACGGTTTGATTCAAACCAAAGGATGGCATCCACATATGTTCCTATTTAGATCGACCCATCCTACCCCTTTAAGAGCTCTCACACACATTTCTGGCACAGCACTAGGGCATGTTTGTGGGGGGGGGGGGTTTGGTACCATTCAGAGTTATCCTAATTATCTTGTTGTGTAGCCTGGGTGGATGGTTAATTCACACCCAAATAGAGCTGTGGGCAGTATTATCAGAAGCGACAACCTTGTGATGTAACAGGTGGGTTGTGACATTAAAAGGGAGGATGGAGAAACCCCCCCCTCTATTTTTGTCATTTTTTTAAAAAAATATTTCCCTAATTGAAACAGCACAATTCTAATGCCATACTAGGTGAATGTAATGCTTTTTCAATATGTCACTTACTTTAGTTAACAAACAAAAAAAGTGGCAATTTTAGAAGAGGTAACCACATTAGTCTGTGCAAGCATATCACACAAAATCCAAAGAAACAAAGAATTAAAAAAAGAGACAAAAACATGTTGTACCATAAAGACTAACTACTGTATTTTCATGCACATGCCCACGAGAGCTTACATTAAAATACAGTAGTTAGCCTTTAAGGTGACACACGTTTTTGTCTTTTAAATTTTTGTTTTTGTTTCTTTTATTTCCTTGGGTTTTGTCTGATAAGCTAAGGACAGCCACTGTGGCCAGCTGAATGACAGTTGCAAGAAAAGGTGGGGAAGGAGGCTATGTCGACTTCACAGTCTCCACCCCCACAAGGCAGTGCAGCCCCAGCAGAGCCTTGGCTGAGGAGAAAGGCAGGAAAAAAGGGGGGGCAGCTTGCTTCCCTTCCTTCTCCTCAACCTTCACCCCAACATATTCTCATGTGCCAGAAGTGCCACCATGAGCTTGCCCCCCACTACCTCCTTACTCATAAGCCAGGTAACCCCCCCACAAGTAAACCGGTACCCTTCCACGCAAGTAAACAGGTCATCAAAATTGGCCCTTCTCACAGGAGGATAAACATCTCTCAGTGTTAAGGGGAGCGCAAGTGAAGTGAGAGATACAGGAGATTGTAATAAAGATAAGAACCTTTTAAGTGCAAACCAGACAATTCCCCCGTCTGGATAAGGCCCTAATTTTGCATAAAGGGCTTGTCTAGCTCGGCCTCTGAGCAGCAGTACATTTTTAAGCTTCTCCTTCTCAGCTTGCCACTTGAAATGTCACATCTCAAAAAGAAAGAGAGAGAAGGGGGGGAATTTCTACCAATTGTACCAACAGTTATTTGTGCCTTATCATGTATACTTTAAGCGCCCTTGCCCAAAGAGTCCCCATGAATGCCCCTCAAGATATGGCAAAAAAAGAGATGGGAATGGGAGAAGTAACTGAAGCATCAATTCTTGAAAGTCGGATTATACTTTTTATAATGACCAATTAGAATGGAAGCTGATCATGGAGCGGGCAGGTCCGGCAGAGTCAGCTTTTTTCCAGAGAGGATGGAATGGCCCTAATTCACAGTATTCGTACACTGATTTTTGTCTCTGTCCTGCAGACATACAAAGGAGCACAGGAAGAAAGTGGGCAAAGGAAGAAAGGAAGGAAGGAAAACCAGAGTGAAAAAAGGAAGAAAGGAGCAAAAAGCAGAGGCGAAAAGACAGACCTAAAGGTAAGCAGCACATTACTTTTCCTGTTGCTCAGTTATAAGTTCAAAGGGCTGCATGTAGGGGGCATGAAACAGTCTAATTTTACTAGTATTTTCATTGGTCTCTAGAAAGTTACAAGTCCAGTAAAACTGGCTTCTTTTGGATAAAATACAGCTTTGATATAGCATGAAATTGATAGCAATTCTTAGGGATTTTCCTTCCATGGCAATGATCTTGTGCTGCTAAGAGCCCTATTAGCTGCTGGCAAATGGCAAGAAAATTATGGATTGCAACCCAGACTACTGTCAAATAAAAAGAAGGTAATGATGGCAAATAAATACTTAAAGGAAAAAAATGAAAGGGAGAATGTTGAAGTTACAAAGAACAAAAGGTGGCCCAGGAGATTGGAACAATAATCTTGAAGAATATCTTAAAGCATAGAAAAAACAATAATGTGAATTTTTCAGATGGCAGCTATATTCACTATTGGGGATGTTCAGCCCCCATCTTTGCTACTAGAATATATTTGCTAGCATCATCAAAACTCTTGTTTGCTTCTCGCATGTTTTGTCATACATTTCACCTGAGCCAAACATTTTGTTGAATTCTTAACACTACAGTATATTGATATTCTGAAGGAGGCCTATTCATAACTTCTACTATTTCTTTGGTTGCTTGGGGAATGCAGTGTGATGTAGTGCATAGAGCAGGGGTGGGCAATTAATTTCTACAGGGGGCCACATGAAAAATCTGAACTGTGTTCGGGGGCCAAAACAACTTTACTTAAAAATAAAAGATAAGCAACTGATCAACTTTAGACAAAAAGCTATAAATGGTTTTGATGTTCATCTTGTTCAGTGAGAGAAATCCAGTCTGTCTTGGGCTTGAACAAGTGCTTGAACACTGGACTGGAGCGACAACCGGCGGGCCGGACAGGAGCGGCACGTGGGCCATATGTGGCCCTCGGGCTGCACGTTGCCCAGGTCTGGCATAGAGTGACAGACTAGGACTGTGGAGGCCAGAGTTCAAATCCCCATCTAGCTGTGGAAACTCGAAATGGGGATATTCATATTTGTAAATGAATATCCCCCCATATATCCCCCCACAGGTGGAGATAATGAAGGTCCAGTGTCCACTCATGATTACGCTGCTGCTGCAAGCTGCACGGAGCCTTCCTATCGCTCCGTTGCTTGCGATAGATTAGCCAGTCCTGCCAGAAGGCAGGATGACAAGCCTCTCGGCCAGGTTGCAGAGTGGCTAATCCATCACGAGCAATGGAGTGATAGGAAGTCTCCATGCAGCTTGTGGCAGTGGTGTAATTGTGAGTGGACAGTCTGCCCCCAGGGGTCCAGACCCTTGTTATCTCCACCTGTGGGAGGATATTCATATTCATATACAAATACCCCCATCTTCATTGGAAAATGGGAACTAGCAAAACCACTCATTACATATCTCACTTCCCTTGAAAGCCCTGTCATGGTTGCTATAAGTCAATTACTACTTGATGGCACATAACTTTTTCTTTGCTTATTTACATAGAACACCATGAGCGTACATGCCACTTTTCAAAATATAAAAATGTAAAATGACCCTGTAAAATTTGTTCAAGGGAAGCAATGAAGAAGAGAGAAGTTGGGTCATGGGTAACTGGAGAAGAATGAAACTGCATCAATTCAGTTCCTTCCTTCCTTCTTTCTTTTTTGTTCATATCAGAGCACTGACGAATTTAAAATTATGGGTGTATGTGAAATATAGATAAAATTAAGAACAAATTAAGATTTTATGATAATTAGACTATTTTTGATCAGTAACAGGCTAATTCAGTAGTGTTATCTCAGCCATTTGCTATAACTTATTTTGTACATGTGGTAGGGTATCAACTGCATATACATAAATGCCGCATTGATTGAATTTCCCCACATCCACAAACAATTTATTCTCCATTCAAGTAACCCCATTTTACTTGATTATCCATTGATCTTCCTACTTTGCTTCAAAATCTATTCAGTGACTTCCAGAGGCGCCAGCTAGAGCGGGGCTTCCCAACCTTTTTTTGAGTCACAACCCCCTTTTATAATAGCCAAGGTAACCTGCAATTTCCCGCCATGTTTGGATAAAAAGGCATTTTTAATGAGGTAAAGAAAAAGCACTAAAAATAGGAAGGGAAGGCACGCATTTCCACGGTACTCATCAGTGACTGCCGACTCTGTGTCAAGACTGGCACATATGTTTTGTCAACTAATACAATCAGTGGTTGCAACAATGACTTTGGTTGTATCATAGGTCCCACCGCCCTCTATGAAAATTCCCAGAAATAATCCTTTGAGTATTATAATGTAGCCATATTGAAATAAATAAGTATTGAAAACCTTCATGGTAAAATTTCCTATTTCAAGTAAAAATAACCCTGGTGACCCACCAGAAAACACTTTGTAACCCTCTTGGGTTACTGTTAACCTACAGATTGGGAATCTATTTGTTAGCATCTCATCCTGGTGGGAGACACTCTTCAGCAATCATCCATTCGGCAAGGCATATTGTTTTTGCTCTCCATTTAGCCTTGCCTCTTCTGGTTTAATATTTAACGCTTAGGAGGTATGCAGGAAACTTTCCCTTGATTTAAGTCATCATCTAGGGCAGTGGTTCTTAACCTTGGGCTACTCAGGTGTTTTTGAACTGCAACTCCCAGAAACCCCAGCCAGCACAACTGGTGGTGAAGGCTTCTGGGAGTTGCAGTCCAAAAACACCTGGGTAACCCAAGGTTAAGAACCACTGATCTAAGGGGGTTGGTGTCCATGAAGTGGATAGATTTGGTGATGTATTACCCTAATTCATTTATTATTTAAATTACATGTATATGAGTTTAGTTCATTTGGAAAGCATTTCCCAGTCACTCCAAATGTGTTGGACTAACTCCCATAACTGTTCACAGCCGGTTCTCTGGGGAGTGAGAGTTATATCCCAATACATCTGGAGGGCCACAAGTTCAGGAAGGTTGCAGTAGAGAATTTGTTGCATCTGTGGACAGTATTATTAAATGAGTGACACTGGATTTTGCTGTTACCAGCATGAAATAAGGAGTGTCTGGCTCCTGGTTTTGTTTTGTTTTAATTGTAAAACAACCATAAAGTTTTTGTCTAGCTTCTTTGCTAATATGTCTTCCACAGCAGTATCCTAAAAAAAGGTAAGTGATACCTTTCTTAAACTACTAAAATTTCACAAACTAGTGCCAGCTTTAGAGTTCCTCAGAACTCTTTATCAGTCTAGGCATTACAGATTTGGAGAACATAGCAGTATGGGAACTATGAGAACCATATTCCCAAGTGACCACAGTACTAATACAAGAAATACTCTTGCAAGCACTTTATGTACTTCATACTACAGTGTATTTTGTCAAGCTGTCTGTTTGTGATGTTGTTGAACTATAGCCCCATGGATCTTGACAACTGGTCATCTGGCTGCTCTTGACAGAAGCTGAAGTCTAAGAACATCAGGGAGGGAGCTCACTGAAATCATCTGAACTGTGGGAGACCCTCAGTGTATATAAATTTTTGCTTTTAATTTTAATTAGGTATTTCTCACAGTGCCACCACTGCTGCTCTGACTAATCCATTTAGACAATAAGTGATCAAAACAAGGGGTGGCTAAGTCCCCAGCCCATGGGGACTGAAATCCAGGACTAAGTCACAACTGAAGAAGGCCCATTGAATCAATGGACCTTATGGAGGAACTGACTCACCAAATCTGCATTGATTCAATGGGCCTAATCTGGTTATGACTTAGTACTAGACTTCAGCCATTCATTTAGTATGTATCTCACTCACAGAAGCACTAAGCTTCTGTTTAAGAAGTTGTTTGGATGTACAAATGTATTAGCTTCCATAGAATAGAGTCATAGAATAATAAAGTTGGAAGGGGCATATAAGGCCACGGGGTCCAACCCCATGCTCAATGCAGGAATACAAATCGAAGGATATCTGCTAGCTGGTTATCTAAATTTCTCTCAAATGTCTCCAGTGCTGGAGCACTCACCACTAGAGATGGGAGTATTCGTATTCGTATATGAATATCCCTGCACAGCTGGAGTTAACGAGGATCTGGCCCCTGGGGCTGGACCGTCCATTCACACGTCCGCCACTGCCGCTGGCCCGGCTCATCCTTCCAATCACTCCCCAGCACCATTCTCTTTCCGGCTGTCTAGCCACTCCTGGCAGAGGGAGGAGGGACAAGTCTCCCTCCAAGGCTGCCGAGTGGCTAGCCGAGTGGCGCTCCAGAGCGATCGGAAGGAAGAGAGGGGCCGCCGCCACCACCACCACCGGATGTGTGAATGGATGGTCTGGCCCCAAGGGGGCGGACCCTCGTTAACTCCAGCTGTGCAGGGATATTCATATATGAATGCCTCCATCTCTACTCACCACCTCTCAGGGTAATTGATTCTGTTGCTGTATTAACACACAGAAAGCCAAGAAGGGAATGTTACATGAAAAGCACAGGAGAACAACACTTACCACCTTCATAAGAAAGACTGAATGCTAGTCTTCTTCCTGAATTGGCACATTTAGGGGCATACATTTCAACTAACACCTCACATTAAAAATAAACCTATGACTGTACTGTGCCAATTCAGAAAACCAAGCTTTGAATCAGCACTAAATATCCCAAAAGAAAGTGATTTTTTTTAAAAAAAAATTAGACTTTAGACATTTGGAAATTATAGCTAGAGTGGCACAGTGCATCAATTACTGAACGGTGACTCAACAGTTGTGTGAATCCTCTTGATTCAGTGACTCTGCTAGTTGGGACTGAATCCAGGACTGTGAAATCTTTTCCAATGTGGTAAAATCTTTTATTTAGATTAACCAAAAGTATTTCTTCTGCTGTTTTCTTAAAAAAGAATAGAAATACTGTACATAGGGTTACCAACTACTGTTAATGGCAAACCATCATTGTCAATTCAATAGGATCACATAAAACTTTTTATCAGTAAGTGTTGCCTTTTCCTACCTTTCTAATTAGAAAAAAGATGGCTGAGGTCAGTGAAATTAATTAGCCTGCTTAGAAGGTAACAAGTTTTAATTGGACAGTTGCAGATAATTATAGTTTTATGTGCTACCCAACTATGTCTTACTTGAGAAGGTAATTTTCCAGTCAACATATTAAAAAAAAATAGATACGTGCATTCAGTATTCAGAAGTAACCTTAAGCCCTAAAGCCTGGCTACAGTACAAGAGCAAGGAGGAGTGTAAGAAGAGTGTTGTGGTGTATCTGCAGCCCTTAACCTGTACATTTGGCAAATCTCTTGCTTCATCTGCTTACAGAATTTATTAGCTGCTGTTCAAAATTCTGCATTTTCCTAAACTTGCATTTACAAATAGCAAAGTCAATTAAAACATACAGCAATATTTAAAAAAAAACAACACAGCAGAGTGTGTGGAAACAATAAAATAAGATCAGTAAATCCAGTTGCCTTCTATTTCAGCTTGTCAAAATCTACACAGGGCCACTGAAAACAAATAGAAATGTTGCCCGTCCTTCTCAGTTCTAGGCCTACCTAAAAAGCAGCAAGAAGGAAAATTATTATATCTGCTACAGGGGGTGTAATTGTGTTGAGACCACCCATCACTGAAAAGGCATTGTTCCTTGCGCACACCACACAAATTTGCCTTCATAGTTCAAATCTTACCTCAGCCACAAATTTACCAGGTGGCCAAAGGCAACTCACATTTCTCAGCTTTAAACCCTTGCCTGCAGTTCAACAGTACTGGTAGCTGTGGCCCAATGAAGGTGGTGCCTCATCCTGCCACCTTGGGGTGAAGCACCAGACCTGCTTGGACCATGGGCTGCTGGTACATATCACAACTGTTAAAATATTATAAATAAGATAATGTGTGAAGGATTTTAAACCCTGGAAATGTGCTGTATAAATGCTTGCTGTTTTTAAATTGGTACCATAAAGTACTCTTTAAGGTCATGGCTTTAACTTCCAGGGTGCTGAGCAAGTAAAGAACAATAATTGCATTTGCTTTATCTTTAGGCTCGCAAAAGCCATTAGAAACAGAAGAGAGGGCACTATCATCCCATCCTAAAGGACAAATGTTTATGGCAGTAATAAATAACATATAATATGTGTTTTAGTTCAGGAGGCACTTATTGCTACCGTACACTTAAAAGGTAGGAAATAATACAAGAATTCTGCTGCTAACTATGTGCTGTTACCCTTTACTTCAAAAACTTGTAAGAATCCAGAGTTACTTTGCGCTCAAAATTTCATTGTTGTACAGATAAAAACAGCTTAGCATGCTATACTGTATCAAGGGGGGGGGGGAATGGAAAAATGAGATTTTGGCTTTTAAGAAACAAAGTAACACTTTGTTTACCAGATCTTAGGTTCACATTTAAATCCTCCTTGTTACATAGACCATTGTTAGTCTCTGAGGTTTAGCAATTTATGAGATGTTATCAATGTTCTTATTCAATCTGTAAGCATTTTATAGTTGCATTGTTAGAAGCTGCCCCATGGGCCTATCAGGTAGAACTGTGGGTTATAAGTAAATATCAATTAATGTATTAATCAATGAAGATTTTCGGCCCATGGTAACTCTCTCACCTAGCCAATGGACAAGGCAATCCTGGCTGGAAGTGAACTATATGGACATATTGATGATTTTGTAGAAGTTACTTTAAAAAATTAGCCATGGAAACAGATAGTTAGTAAAACAATTAATGAATTGGCAACACAGCAACATTTGCATTCAATAGTATTTGAGAATTTATTACAGTAGATCTAGCAATAGCCACACCACTGCAAGGCTGTTGATTCTGAAATTTAGAACTGCAGCTTCACGGCTTTACCTGGAGAAGGGGTGAGTTGGGATAATTACATCCACCCATCAGCAGCTCTACAGCATTGCTGCCTTTTAATTGGCAGCTACAATTCTGCTTAGGTTTCATACGCATAATTCATGCAAGAGAAGAAATATTTAAGACAGGTCCTTAAATATTTACATGCCATTCCCACATAGCAAGTAGGTCAAGAGAGAAAGAAACAGATAGGAAAGAGAAAATACAGCAGGCTTTCTTTCTTATATTTGCTTGACTTGTACTGTTTCTCTTTTTCTCTGTCTCTGGAGGTGAAACAAAAGAATAAAAATAATCCTTTACCGTTGAGCCAGCTTAGTTTCCATTTAAACACAAGCAAACAGAAAGTCCTGTGCCAAAAGCCCCATGAAGATTGAACTTTTGCTGCTAAGATCATTTATTTAGCACTGCTGAAACCAAGCAGGAACTTGTCCCTTGAGCAAAGAAATGGAACTTGGATCATCGCACTGTCTTCAAAGACAAAGCAAAACAAAGAGAAAGCACAAGTAGGGAAAGGCGAGTGACTATTTTTACTTTGAGTCTTTCCAATATTATTCTGTGTTACTCATATGCTTGTGTTATCTACCTGAATTATAGCTGTATGAGAAGCAGTTGTGTTTGTTCCATGCTAGAGTGGGTAGCATCCGGTTCTTTAAAAAGAGCCAAAGTCTGATAAAACAAAACAGAACAAAAACCTCTTCTGCCTAGGAGACCTAAAAAGGTTCTACTATGGCAAGCCAACTGATGACTCCTCACTACTTCTGATTGAAAACAGCTTCCAAAGCAGACAGCCATGTGACGATGCAGCCTGTCATGCTGTGTTACATGTTGTACGATTTATTAATATACAGGAGCAACTAGGCACCAAATGCATGTGAAAGAATTTTTGATTAATTGGGGGGGAGGTTGGAAAAACATATAATTAGGACTGGGCTTGTAATGTCTCACAAGAGCATCACTGCATGCTTATACATTAGATCCTAATTGAAAGGTAGGTAAAGGTTCCCCTTGACATTTAGTCCAGTCGTGTCCGACTCTAGGGCACGGTGCTCATCCCCATTTCCAAGCCATAGAGCCAGCATTTGTCCGAAGACAGTTTCCGTGGTCACGTGGCCTGTGTGACTTAGACACGGAAGGCCGTTACCTTCTCACCAAGGTGGTACCTATTTATCTACTCGCATTTACATGCTTTCAAACTGCTAGGTTGGCAAGAGCTGGGACAAGCAATGGGAGCTCACTCCGTCACGTGGATTTGATTTTACGACTGCTGGTCTTCTGACCCTGCAGCACAGAGGCTTCTGCGGTTTAACCTGCAGCACCACCACAAAAAGTATTGAAAGGTACTAATTAGCAAATATCTGTGAAATAGTGGTTGTTGTGGGTTTGAAAAATCTGCAGTAGCTGAACATGCTCTAAAACAAACTGGACATGAAATTCTATTTCAAAATACCGAAATACTGGAAAACACCAGCAATCATTATGTCAGACTGCACAAGGAAGCCATTGAAATCCACAAGCACCAGGAAAGTTTGAAACTCAACAAAACTTGGCTCCCAGCTCTCAAAAATACAGTGTGCAAAAGGTCAACGAACTCTACCCAGCCACAAGGTCCGGGGATCACTACACACAAAAGGCCAGCTAATGACACCCATCAACCACAGTGACAGATAATCTCTCCTTCTTATCACAACAATACACCCACAACAAGACACACTAATCACCCATCTACAGAAAAAGACAAAAGCCCATCTCACAGTCATAAATACTCCACTCCCAAGCCAACTACACCAGAGCACAGAGTGCTGCCCTCTGAAGATGCCAGCCACAGAGACTGGCGAAACGTTAGGAACAACAACCTTCAGAACATGGCCAAAGGGCCCAAAAAACCCACAAAAACCATTAGATCCCGGCCGTGAAAGCCTTCGCAAATACATCTGTGAAATACTAGGCAGGAAGTGTCCTCTTATGACACTGATAGGCCTCTGATTCTGCCCCATACCTCTTACATAGTGAGCTTTTTGTATTTTGGGCACCCCTTCCTCACAGATGCTTTGGCAACCTTATACCTCAACAGGAAGACCTACTTGACTCATCATCTTCAGCAGAAGGCCACTGGATCTGTTTCCTGCCTGATATTACTATTCTCTTCAAATCTGCTTTGTATTTAGACTGAGATGGGAAAGTTGTTTTGTAGGAATGTAACACTCAGAAGATTCTAGGGGCTGTAGTCCAAAAATGTAACATTTCACCATCTCTGTATTCATATTCAGGAGATAGTTTTTTTTATTCACTTCCTAGTAGTTACTCACCACAGCATGCTTTTGTCCCTGCAACTAGCCTTCTCAACAGAATATTGCTGTGTCTATAATCCTTCTTTGATGAAGATGGAAAGAGTGTGGCAAACTCCTTATTTTGCAACATCTATTCACAATGTTCAGTTTATTCTACTAATTGTGATTTTGTATCTGAGCCAACTGCAGGCTACGAGGGGAAGAAACTGACTTCTTTGGAATACCTTTAAAAAATTCTATCTAATAATGGAACATTTCCCAGCACTCCTGATATTGGCTACTGTGATGGTAATATAGGAAAAAAGAACTGGCTGGGTTACCAGTATTCATTTTACAATAAAAATCTTACTGGCATTGACGGAAGGGAACCATCATTTTAAAATTTGCTGCTGATACGACATAGGCACACAGTACATTTTCAGGTGGCAGGGAAATACTTGACACAAAAAAGTTACCACATGTCAGCTGGCATCTTTTTAAGATAGTGTACATTAGTCACTGATCCCAAACAACTACCTGAAAACCAGAGGCGTTTTTTTCAAAGAAAGGTTTCACTAACGATCCATTACAACAACTTGCGATTTCATAATAGCTTCAGAACTCCCTAATGCCTCTTTCATTCGTAAGGGCACCCTGATTTGCTTGGAGGTCTTTTAACTAACATATTATGTGCTAATCAAAATGGCAACATTGTTCAGCAGACGTTGAAATTAAGGCTTGCATTGATATCAGACTAAGCAGCAATATTTCAAAGGAATAATGTAACTTTAAAATTAAAAAAAGAGAAACAACATACAGAATTTAGCCTTGTAGTGATTGAATGACTGCAAAAACAACCTTGTTAGTCTAATATTACTTTTACAGGAAATAGAATAATTTCAGAATGTAGATTTGGCAGCTCTGAATATATTGTCTAACAACTGAAACCAGTGTGGCATGGCAGATATCGGGCTTTGATGTGGAAACTGATGTTTAAATCTCTGTTCAGCTGTGAAACACATTCAACAGTCTTGGGGAAGTTGGCTTTCTGGCAACATTGAACAGGACAATGGAAAGTATTCTAGGTGGACACTTAATTAGATGCCATCTTCTTAGGTTTCTCCATATATTTCTCTCTCTCAAGATGCTCTCCAGGATTACTTTCCTACAAAATTTACATTCCTACATAACCCTAATGAGTGGACAGCTCTGATCTTTTTATCCTCTCAAGCCACTTTGTGTTTTTTGTTCTTCCTCAATTTTTGATTTTTTTTTAACGTCACTGTTCTTTAGATCCTTCCATTCTGCTTTTCGTTGCTATTAGATTTATTCTATGGTTGTTTTGTTTACTAGATACAAGGTTATATTCTGTTGTATTTTACATTCTTGTATTTTACATTCTTGTATTTTAAGAATGTAACCTCTGTTTTGATAACTGCCCAATGTGTTTTGACTACTGAGTGGTTTAGAAACGTACAAGTAATATTTTTTATTTATTTATTTATTTATTTATTTATTTATTTATTTATTTATTTATTTATTTATTTATTTATTTATTTACAGTATTTGATTTGATTTATATCCCGTCCATCTGGTATATTTATACCACTCAGTAGAAGGCACTTAGGAAGTGGAAAAATACATGTTCTACTGGTCCTTATTAGAACCTAATATAATCATGACCTAATCATCGAGTACTTAGAAACCCTATGATAATGTGCTTAAAGATTATATTTTGCTTTGTTTAAAGAGTCCCTAGTATAAATATTTTTACAATCCACCAAGGCAGATGTCAGAGGTCTTGAAGAACTGAGCAGGGCTTTCATTCAATATTGCATAAACAGATCAAGCAATACTTTTATAATATTATGTCCTCTAATGTAGTCAAAGTTTGCCTTGTTGTTCTACTTTTGGGTTATTTATAAACAACAACACTTAAGGTATAGAAAACTATCAGATGTTACTTTATTTTGAAAAAAACCATGTCCTTGATTCATTGTCTGTAATCAGTTTATGACCATAGTACAGGCCCTTAAGAGTAACAAAACCTGCACCTTCCCATACTTGAAGTTACTCACATTTGTTAGGGCAATAAAAAAGAAGATGCAAAAGAAATGGGATGATTAGCAATACAGAGGGTGCATCCATTTATTCCTACCTTGAGAATTTTCTCAGTAAATTGATTGGCTATTTTCTAGATGGCATATTTAGATGCAGCACAAAGAATGCACTTCCCAGATGTATATCATTTAGTTCAATTTCTACCCATGTTTTTTTTTACTACTCTTGAGTTTAAAAGAGCAAGCATCTCCTTAACTGAAAGGCTAAAGATTTGGGATTCCCAGTCCCCCTTCTTTAAGTAAACTAAATAACACTTCATGAAACAATCTAGCTTTTTCCCTCTGAGAGTGAAATTACAAAATTTTTTGCAATGTTGTAAGGCTTTTTTGAAGAAGCTTTGTATCTGTTCTTTGAAATAAGAAAAAAAAGTTTTGGAATAATTAACTTTTTAAAAATTCTTCCAACCATGATGACCTTTTTTACTATGCCAAAAGATCTTGCTTTATTTTCGTATATAATGGCTTATAATCTTTTTTTTTTAATGCTTTGTTACATTTTTTGGAAACAGTAATACCTAGATATTTAATATGTTTAGACTGTAAATGAATCCAAAATCCATTGCTACCTTTGTAGTATCTTTTTATTGAGATTGAATCATAACATTTCAGATTTTGTACTGTTGATTTTTACACCTGCCATTTGTCCATCAATTTAAGTTCAGACCACAGATCTAGAATTATCTCTTTTAGGGTTTGAAAGAATCAGAGCCATGCCTTCTGCAGATAAACGCTACGTTCTCTTGGTCCTATTTTATTACTGGATTTATATATCAGCTGCTAAAAGTTATATCATAATTGTGAACAAAAGAAGTGGCAATGAACACCTCTATCTCATTTTTCTCCCCAGTTTTATTTTCTTTGTTTCATATCTATTCTAATGAAAGCAAATAAATCTCTATGTAATCAGCTAATTAGTTGGAGAAGCACAGCACCCATATTTATTTAAATGAATAATTGTTCCAAGAAGGACCATTCTAACTTGTCAAAAGCTTTACCTGCATCTAAAGATAGCTTCTTAGTTTTACAATAGTGGACAATATTTAGAATGTCTAACTGCATCAGCTATTTATCTGCTGGGCATTAAGCCCACATGATCCAATAAAGCATAGCAAGGCACAATATGTGTAAGACTTGCAACTAGAACTGCTTGCAAATAATTTTGTATTTTGATTGATTAGTGTTATAGGATGGTATGATTCCACCTCCTGAGTAATCTTTCTTGGTTTAGGAATTAACACAATACATGAAGTCTTCCAAGACTCTGGAATACCTTCTCTTTTCATAATGCTATTTAACAAATCAGTCATCATTAAGGCTAACATATCTTTAATTTTCTTTACAAAAATTATCATTAAATACATCATTACCAGGAGATTTATTGTTTTGAAGCTCAGTTACAGCTTTTCTAACCTCATCTGCTTTTATCTGCCCATTGAACAAGTCCCTGTGTTCCTGGCTGAGTTGCTTAATTGGAACCTGAATTAATTAACATTCTATTTCTTCTTGAGACAGCTTGATTGATTGATAAATCCTAAATCCTGCCCCAATTGATTTTTTATCCCAAGGTACTTTATTCTTTTTGGTTGTAATTGAAGTAATTATCTTCTGGGTTAACTTTTTTTTTCCTTGAGTCTAGAGGCTAATAATTTAGAGGGTTTATTTCCAAACTCATGTTTTTGCTGTACTTAAAGTAAATTAGATAAAATTTTGTATGTTTCTAATGCACCCAGTTCAGCTCTCTTCTGAAGTAAGATTCTATACATTTTAGCCTCACCTGCTTTTTTGTGTACTTTTTCTGACTTAGTAATATCCTTTAATAAGGCATCTCATTTTAGTTTGCATTGCTTGTTAGCAGCAGATGTTGTAAAGAAAGCTGACCGCCGAAGAATTGATGCCTTTGAATTGTGATGCTGGAGGAGGCTCTTGAGAGTCCCCCGGACTGCAAGGAGAACAAACCTATCAATTCTAAAGGAAATCAAACCTGAGTGCTCACTGGAAGAACAGATCCTGAAGCTGAGGCTCCAGTACTGTGGCCATCTCATGAGAAGAGAAGACTCCTTGGAAAACACTTTGATGTTGGGAAAGTGTGAAGGCAAGAGGAGAAGGGGACGACAGAGGATGAGATGGTTGGACAGTGTCATCGAAGCAACCAACATGAATTTGACCAAACTCTGGGAGGCAGTGGAAGACAGGAGGGCCTGGCGTGCTCTGGTCCATGGGGTCACAAAGAGTAGGACACGACTAAACAACAACGACATTGTACAGATACATACCACTCTTATTATTGCTTTAAATGTATACCACAAAAGTTATTGATGTAATCCTGTTGATTTTGATTTTTAAAAGTTTAATTCCCAATTTTATGTTCCTTACACATTGTTGTGATTGTAGCAGTTGTTCATTCAACCTCCACACAGGAGTTACTTGATGAAAAATCAGTGTTATTTGCACCGATGCACGGTCTGAATTTAAGCTTTTCCCAATCTCTGCCCCTACAATATTTTTAGCACTGATAGGTGAAACAATATACAGTATAATCCAATTTTGGATATGATTATGTTTTGGAGAATAAAATGTATAATCTTTAACTCCAAGGTGTAAAGATGTCAACCATCATCCAGCATGTTTTTCCAATAATTGTTTCTGGAGGCATTTTAATTTTACCAATTGACTCTTTTTTTGCTTTTCGGGTATCTAAGTGCTTTTCACTATTTAAATTAATATATCCTCCAATTGTAACTTCTCTTGAACTGAACTGATTCAAGGTGTGTAATACTTCACCTAAAAAGCCATACTGGTCTTTATTTGGACCATAAACAGATGTTACTGTGATCCGTTCCCCTCAAAATAGACCTTTAATAAAAACAAATCTGCCTCTTGGATCAGTCAGAATAGTTGCCATCTGGAGAGGCAAAGGTACTGCCAAAAGTACTGCCACTCCTCAAGATTTTGAAGAACCTCTAACTACATAATGTTGGTTCAAACCAAGAATAACAGTGTGAAATCTTTAATTTACTTTAATGAGTTTCCTGAAGAAATGTGGTATGTTGCTTCCCATCCCCTCCTTAACATATTAGTTATTCCATTTCTCTTAATAAGTGATCCTAAGCCCCTAAACATTTAAAGAATAACACTTCTGATAGATAATGTACTCTTTTAAAATCATTTGGCTATCCCATGGTTTGACCATCATATCCTATTCACTATTTTCTATTATACATCCCCCCATTCACCAGTTGCTAAAGTCCTTTAATACTTTAAGTAGACATTGTCTGGCAACTAAGAGACCTTGTAAAAACACAAACCTTTGGGTATAACATACCTAATTTGCAGAGCAGCTCCTCTGGCACTGTGAAGCTATTATCAAGCTGTATATCTCCATCTGATATTGTTTTTGACTGTTCTATTAAATCCTCATGGACTGAAGTATGTTCTTTCTGACTATTTGATTCTGTTAAGTCTACTGCTAGACCTAAAGAAGCTGTGTCTTCTTCACTTACCTTCATCTTTCCATGTATATTGTGAAGTATTTCTTCAGGCACTTGTAGATTCAGTACGTTACCAATAATTTTATATTGATTTTTTACCGACAATATGTCAAAACCTTTCTCTGAAGCTACTTCCTCTTCCTCTTCTACTAAATCAATAAGTTGTCCCTCTAAGAGGTTTGATTCATGCTAGAAGCAGATATCAATTAAGTCTATGAGGTTAGTATTAAACGTATCGATAACTACTATCATTTTTCAATAGATAAATTATCCAAGGGAGTACCTGCAATTACCTATACCATTTTTTAAGTACGAAGATCCTGGGAAGTGTCTACAGTTATACACCCCTTGTTTGATTGTTTGTCTGTTTGTTTGTTAATTTCATATACTGACCCATTAGTGCAATGCACTATCCTGGGCAGTTAACAAGCTAAAATCAATCTCCAGGCATAAAAGGAAGGTACCTCAATCACTATTCCCAAATAGGGATAAAAACAAATGGAATGTTTAGGAGTGTAAACGAACTGGCTCATTACAATCTATGGTTTGCTAGACTGAGGATTCTGCCTCTTTTGTTTGCCTCTTTTTCATCTACACTAATCAGGCAGTCCAGTGGGCATTTATCAACTTTCACAGCACCTCCACGCTTTAACAACTGATTGTTTTGAGAGGTCATTAAGAGGAACTGGTTGCAATTATTTAAAATAATATCTCCTATTGCAATTCTGTTAAGTAGCACACTAGTTCTAAAGATTAACATTTTCTACCTGCTCCTCAGCAGATGTTATTATTGCTCTGGCATTGTTATAATAATAAAATGTATATTTCACTTTTTCTACAACATTTCCTGCAACTAAGCCCACCTTTGCCTGCTTTAATGTCTGTAATAAATGCAATATCCCTTGAAGCTGATTTAACACTTCCCTAGGTTTGGGACGGTTATACAAAGCAATCTGACATTTCATCGAAAGAGCAAAGGATTGTTTAACCCTCCTACTGCCATCATTTTGCTGACTACAACAAATATTTAATATACCTGCTGAAAAGACTTTCTGTGACAATAAATCCTGAATATCTTCTTGTGCATTCAGATCTTCACAAACAGGAGGAAGTGAGGGAAGTTTATACAGTGGGGTCTTGACTTGAGAACTTAATCCGTATTGGAAGGCGGTTCTCAAGTCAAAAAGTCTGTAAGTCAAGTCTCCATTGACCTACAGTGCATTGAAAACCGATTAATCCCGTAACAGGCTGCTTTTGTTCCATTTTGGTTTTTTTCTGGTCTGTGAGTCAAATCTCAGTCTGCAAGTCAAACCTAAATTTTGCGGCCAGAGAAGTCTGTAACTCAAAAAGTCTGTAAGTCAAGCCATCTGTAAGTCAAGGGTCCACTGTATTGTCTTTTGTTA
Organism: Pogona vitticeps; assembly: GCF_051106095.1. Taxonomy (NCBI): domain Eukaryota; kingdom Metazoa; phylum Chordata; class Lepidosauria; order Squamata; family Agamidae; genus Pogona; species Pogona vitticeps. The sequence goes on from NC_135785.1 coordinate 161,691,515, forward strand.
TCCTTGTTGGGCTCTTCTTTTAAAATGTATTGTTTCTTATTTTTAAGCTTGGTCTTGTTCTATATCTTCTTTCTAGCTATCATCTTTCATCCTTTCTTATCCAGATGTACAAAGAGTTCATGAAAGTTGAATCTCCTTTCTTTCACCTTCATACTGATATTTTCCTTTTTAATCCTGTTTATTTTTTTAGGTTTCAAACATTTCCTCCCGCATTTATAAGAACATAACAACATAAGAGCCCTGCTGGATCAGGCTAAGGGCCCATCAGTTTCCTGTATTTCACAGTGGCCCCACCAAATGCCTCTGAGAGCACATGAGACTAGATACGTACCTGTCTCCTGATACCACTCCCCTGCATCTGGCATTTTGAGGTACCTTCCTTTTAAGCCTGGTGATTATACATCCCCATTATGGCTTGTAACCTGTGATGGACTTTTCCTCCAGAAATCAGTCCAATCCCCTTTTGAAAGCATCTAGTCCAGCTGCCATCACCACATCCTGTGACAAGGAGTTCCACAGACTAACTGGGTAAAGAAATAATATTTTTTGTCTCTTCTCACTCTCCCAACACTCAATTTGAGTGGATGTCCCCTGGTTCTGGTACTGCATGAAAGGGGAAAGAGCTTCCCTCTATCTACTTTATCCATCCCCTGCATAATTTTACCCGTCTCAATCATGTCCCCCCCCCTCAGGCTGCCTTTTCTCTAGACTAAAGAGCCCCAAACACTGTAGCATTTCCTCATAACGGAGGTGCCCCAGCACAGTCATCATTTTAGTCGTTCTCTTCAGCAACTTTTCCAGTTCCACTACTGTATATCTTTTTTACAGTGTGATGACCAGAACTGTATGCAATACTCCAGGTGTGGGCTTACCAGCATTTTGTACAATGCTATTATAATATTGCCTGTTTTATTTTCAATCCCCCTTTTAAAGGATTCTTAGCATGGAATTGGCCTTCTTCACTGCCGCCCCACACCGAGTTGACACTTTCATTGAGCTGTCCACCATCACACCAAGATCTCTTTCCAGATCCATCACACACAGCTCAGAACCGATCAGCTGAAAAATAAAGTTTTCTGCCCCAATGTGCATTATTCCACATTTTCTTAGATTGAAACACATTTACTATTTTGCCGCCCATTCTTCCAGCTCCTTCTGGAGCTCTTAACAATCCCCTCTGGGCTTCACCACACAAAAAAGTTCTGTGTCATCTGTAAACTTGGCCACCTCACTGCTTATCCCTGTCTCCAGGTTATTTATGAACAGGTTAAAAAGCACCGGTCCCAGAACAGATCCCTGGGGCACACCGCTTTTCACCTCTCTCCATTGTGAACATTGCCCATTGACACCTATTCTCTGCTTCCTGGTTCTCAACCAATTCTCAATCCATAAGCGGACCTGCCCTCTTATCCCTTGACTGTGGAGTTTTCTCAACAATCTTTGGTGAGGGACTGCGTCAAATGCCTTCTGAAAATCCAGATAGACAATATCCACTGGTTTGCCCACATCCAGATGCCTGTTGACCTTTTCAAAGAATTCTAAAAGGTTTGTTACCATTACAGAAGCCATGCTGATTTTCCCTCAGCAAGGCTTGTTCTTCTATGTGTTTTAAGATTTTATTTTGGACGAGGCATTCCACCATCTTCCCTGGAACAGACATTAGGCTAACTGCCCTCTAGTTTCCCAGGTCCCCCTTCCTTCCCTTTTTAAAAATTGGCGTGACATCTGCTATCCTCCAGTCCTCTGGCATGTGGCCATTTTAAGTTGCATATTTTAAGCTTGGTCTATTAACATTTAATACATGTTGACATTCGTAGGTTTAATAATGGTATGGGGGAAAGATATTAAGAGAAATATTACAGATGATGAATGAGGAACAATATGGAGAAGCCTGTCACAGCAAATGTTAGGGAGAGTACTATTAAACTCCTGCATCAATGGCATTTAACACCTACAAAATTAGCTTACATTTAAAAAAAACTAATATGCAACGTTGTAAGATATGTGAGGAAAGAGGCACATAGTGTATATACATGCACAGTGGTTTTGTCATTTAGTAGCAAATTTGGGGAAGAAGGTTGACAAGGAATACTGTATGTCAAATAATAAAATGTAATTTAGTTTTGACAACAGAATTAGTTCCTTTAAATTAGTGCCTTTAAATATGTTTATAAATGCAAATAATTTGATTTTTTTTTCTTATTAAGAGCTGCTAGAATGGAAATGGCCAAACAATGGGAGGTTAGTGTAACATTATCAGTTAATGTTTAGTATGAAAAGGTATGGAGGTTAGCCTTTGCTGAAAAGTTAACAAATGAAGTAAGGGTAGGAAGGAACCCAACAAATACCGACAATTTTATAAATACAGTACATAGATTGCTTTTATTCAGTTTGTAGACAGAATTGCCAACCCAAGGGTGAAACAATCCAAAACATACTTGGATATTTTGCAAGGTTATAATTTGTGAAATGAACCTTGACATTAGAATTTAAGTAAGAACACTGATGAGGTGAAGTTTTGGAGTTTGGAGTTTTGCTTGCTGTCAAGTTTACTGACAGTGCTTTCTTTAGCTGCCTTTACACATCCTTCCCTACCATAGTGATTCTCCAGATATTTAGCAGCACAACTCCCACCAACTAGCAGTTAACTAGTAGTTACCATACCTGTGGTATGGAATCATGGAAGCTGAAGTGCAAAATATCTGGAGGGCATGAGCTTGAGGATCTCCATCATGACTCCTTGAGAAAGTTGTCTTGGTTGGATTTTATTTTCAAAGATATCAAAAATGGGATTCCATGTGCTAAGAATGACCTGGCTGCTGTTACCAAATTTCTCTTTGCTGTTTGAAAGAAATCAAATTATATAGAGACAAGATTAGATTAGTGACGAACTACTTTTCTTCAAGGACAAAATCTGGTTTTGCTCCTAGCTTTAAAGAAAACAGTCACTAAAAGCAAAATTATCTTGTTACAACTAAAACAGACACCTCTCTCACACCATAATGATCCACACGGTCATTGATTTAAAACTTGTATATAACACTTCATTCAGTAGACTCCAGGATGTGAAACAGCAAATGTATTTGCAAGGCCCATAGTACAATTGTTGAACTGCAGTATTACTTCCAAGTCTCTGTTCACAACCTGAGTTCAATCTCGATGGGCTCCAGCAGCCAACTCAAAGTTGACTCAGCCTTACATCCTTCTTGAGGTTGACAAAATGAGCATCTAACTCGTGTGTGTGTGTGCATGTATAGCCTGCATAATTACACTGTAACCCACCCAGAGAGTGCTTTAAGCACTATGAGGTAGTATTTATTTATTTATTTATTTATTTATTCATTCATTCATTTATTCATTCATTCTACTTATACCCCGCCTAGCTGGTCGAAACGACCACTCTGTATGTGAGTTGAACAAACAAACAAACAAACAAACAAACAAACAAACAAACTAACTAACTAACTAACTAACTAACTTACTTACTTACTTACTTACTTACTTACTTAACTAACTTAACTAACTTACTTAACTAACTTAACTAACTTAACTAACTAACTAACTCACGAACTAACTGCTAAACTAAACTAAACTAAACTAAACTAAACTAAACTAAACTAAACTAAACTAGCTAACTAACTAACTAACTAACTAACTAACTAACTAACTAACTAACTAACTAACTAACTAAAGCCTGGTGGGACCAGGACCACCAGCAGTGGTTTTCCAGCTTTAAATAATTCCATACCCTGTTCCGCTGGCCCCAAGCTGATTTGGACTTTTAACATTTAAAACCAGTACCTTGAATTCAGCCTGGAAGGCAACTGGAAAGTTTCAGTGTTAGAGAGCAACATGATCTCCATAATCATGCAGCCGTTAGCAGGTTGGCACCTGCATTTTGCATCAATTGAGTCTTGTGGACACACTTCAAGGGTAGCCCCACACAGAGCACATAGTAGTAGATGCAACACAATACAGCTGAGGCATAGATGGTAAGTTTGGCAATTCAGGAAAGGTTGTAAGTGGTACACTTATAATGGGGTTCTGCAAAATCACTTGTCACTGCTGCCACTTGGGAGTCTGGTAACAGCACAGAGCCCATGAGCACTTCCACACTGCAAAGCCTGATTTTTCAGAAAGTGCAGCCTATACCAGAACAGGTTGAATAGAAACTCTCACAAGCCAGAGTTTCTACTTACCTGCACCCCCATCTTGTCTTTCATTCCAGCCTGCTTTGCCTTACCCAGCCCAGATAGGAGCTTAGGGATATTTTACATATAATCTGTCACATAAGTGTATCTCCTCAACCTACAACCTGGAATCAAACCTTCTGTATTTAGGGAAAGTTCAGCAGTGCACAGCAAAGGCAGAACTCAAAGTAGAGCACCCCTCCAAAAAAGTGTGCTGTTTATATATCACCCCAGAACACTTAAAGCACTCTCTGGGCAGTTTACAATTCAATTACAGTGGTGCCTCGCTTTACGAGTGCCTCGCTGAGCGATGAAATCGCTTAACGAGGCACTCTGGGCCATCGCTGGAGCATTCGCTCAGCGATGGCCCCTATGGGGTTTTTTCGCTTTGCGAAGATCGCTAAGCGATTCGCTTAGCGATCTTCGCATAACGAAGCCGGGGAGAACAGCTGATCGGCGGTTCCAAAATGGCCGCCGGAAGGTCCGCGCCGCATTTTCGCGCCCTGCCCTCGCTTAACAAGGGCGCGAAAATGGCGGCGCTATGAAGAAACATCGCTGAACGGTGAGTTTTCAAGCCACAGGAACGCATTGAACGAAGTTCAATGCGTTTCTATGGCTTTTTTTATTCCGTTTAGCGATGTTTCGCTATAGCGAAGGTTAATCCGGAACGGATTAACCTCGCTATGTGAGGCACCACTGTATACAATTTAATTGCACGCACGCACACATGCACGCACGAGCTAGGTACTCAATTTACAAAACTCAGAAGGATGGAAAGCTGAGTTTTTGTTTAAGTTTAGCTCCAGTAGCTAAACACAGTAGCTATGGCAAAATGAATGTTCCCAGAAATAATATATTGTTGTGATCCACCCAAGCATTTGGATTTGGTCTCAGCTCTCATTAACTTGACAAAAGACCTGTCCCTGTTGGGGATGAATACTGAGATAGAGATGGTGCGTTGGTATGGGGCCTTCATCGTTGGACTCTCCTCAGGGAGAGAACATAGCTATGGGGGCTGTCTTGAAAAACACCTCCATTTCAAAATTTATCTCCGCAACACTGAAGTTAGTTCTGAACTCTGAGTATTTATTTATTTATTTATTTTATTTCTATCCCGCCTATCTGGTCGTACTAGACCACTCTAGGCGGCTTACAACAAACAACAACAACATAATTTTAAAACATTACAATTTTAAAAAGATAGAAATTAAAAAGATATAGAGAGAAAATCGTCAGGAGTTTTCTGTTGGAAAGGCCCGCTTATACAACAGTGTTTTTAGTTGTTTCTTGAACATGCCCAGCGAGGGAGCCGCGCGAATCTTAGGAGGTAAGTTGTTCCAGAGGCGAGGAGCCACCGCCGAGAAGGCCCTATTTCTGGTCTTTTCCTTCCGGGCCTCTCTCGGCGTTAGGCTCCTCAGCCTCACCTCCTGGCTTGCACGAGTGACACGGGTAGATCTTGGTGGGAGAAGGCGTTCCATCAAGTATCGAGGTCCTAAACCGTTTAGGGCTTTGTAAGTAAGCATCAAGACTTTGAAGTCGATGCGGAATCGGATGGGCAGCCAATGCAATGCGGCCAGAGTGGGGGAGATATGTTGGTATCTTCTCACTCCACTGAGTAATCTGGCCGCAGCATTCTGCACCACCTGTAGTTTCCGCAGCAGCCTCAAAGGTAGCCCCACGTAGAGCGCATTACAGTGGTCTAATCTTGAGAGTACAGTATTTAAGTATATTTCGGTGCAAACCAAGTTTATTTGGGCCTGAACTTCTACATCTTAAGCTGATTTATAGTTAGTTATCAGGCATATTACTAAGTTGGCTAGCTGCAGCAATATTAGCTCCTTCCTCTTTTACTTTAGCTGTGGAAAGCAGGAAAGAGATTTATCAGTTATCAAATACAATGTCTTCCCTCTATGAATAAATTATCCTGTAGTTCTAACTTACAAAATGTTCCTTTCTCTATTCACACCAAATGCATCAAGTCATTAAGATGACAGTAGGCTGCAAAACGATCTGAACTGTCAGGTAGTGGCAAGGAAAAAAAAGATAAAGATTTAAAGATCCTTCCAGAACTGCTAACATTGCAGTTGATTATTCAGCAGGACTCCATGGCCTCTGTGCAATGAATCCAGGGTTGTTCTTCATAAGAAATTTGATAACATTTATATGTTTTAGGCTGAACCAGGGCAATCAAATCCTATGCTCCAGGCTATATTTTTAAAAAAACCAAACTAATTAAAAACATGAAGCAATTGAATGAATATGCTGTGATATTTCAAGTAAAAACATACTAACTGGATTTGCCATTAAAAATAAAAGCTGGATCTGGTTTCTGAATGTGCCAGGTTATATACAGGCTTGGTGAAGGAAAACACATGCTGTTCATCATCATGCTACTTCTCACTACAGTATAAGCTAATTTCTTTCCCTTATGATTCCTACCATAACTTATCTCATCCTATTTTCTTCCATCCCACTTTTTTGGTCTCATGAGTTGCTCCACCTTACAGCAATGCCTGCCTTTCCCCCTCTAAGCATGTTAAGGGAATCTGGTAGTGAATTCACATCTGCAGTTACAAGAGACTTCCTACCCTAACTGTGTTATGTGCCATTTGACACACTCAGTTACTTTATGGCAATGCTGGTGGGGAGAAGGGAGACAATTCCAACAAATATATATATATCATCCTCCCTTTCCATGTTGTCATACCATCATAGTGTTAGAGGGCACTGACAGTAAGTCAAACATACCATGACTCAGCATATGGCACTGAGGTTTCCAACTGTGCACTCAGGATTTGTTGTGATTTTCATGCCATTTTACCAATATGCCACCATGATGGGACAGGCAGTCAATATGAAGGAGAAAGAGTAAGAGTAGATTTGTACTGGAAGTCTAAAAATATATTCAGATTAAACAATAAATAACAGTATTTTGCTGCAATGTGATGAAGGCAAGGCTCTGATGGTAGAAGGGGAGACACAAATGGTCAGACTAGAAATATGAATGAGGATCTGGTTGGAAGGGAAGTATACCCTCACACAGATGGCAACAAACCCTAGCACATCACCAGACCAAAACAGAACACAACAAGCAAAACACCAAGATCCAGCATAAGATAGGAAACTAGATGCCACAAAACATACTGAAGTAGTCCATCATGCCACCTCTTGGTCAAAAAGCAATTTGAAAAAACACAGTTCACATCAGTTTACTATGAAACACAAATGTACACTGTTTTTTAAAATGCAAAATACTTCAAAAGACTAAAGCATAATAAAATCCCAACCTGCTTTTCTCCACCACTGAAACAACAGACATGACACTCATTCAATCAATCAATCATGTCTCTTCAAGCCAATTCTGACTTAATGGTGACCCTTTTCAGGGTTTTCCAGGTAGAGAATGCTCAGAAGTGGTTTACCATTCTCCTCTTCTGGGGGCAACTTGGGACTGTGCAGCTTGCTCTACTCACAGGTAGCACAGTGGGGAATGGAATTCCTGATGTCCAGCTCCATAGCCCAATACCTATACAGTGGACCCTTGACTTACAGACGGCTTGACTTACAGACTTTTTGAGTTACAGACTTCTCTGGCCGCAAAATTTAGGTTTGACTTGCAGACTGAGATTTGACTTACAGACCAGAAAAAAACCAAAATGGAACAAAAACGGCCTGTTACGGGATTAATCGGTTTTCAATGCACTGTAGGTCAATGGAGACTTGACCTACAGACTTTTTGACTTGAGAACCGCCTTCCAATACGGATTAAGTTCTCAAGTCAAGACCCCACTGTACCACTGAGCTTATCCAGCCAGCTTGATGCCCATCGGGGCTGTTTTATATACATGCAAATCATACTGGGCTAGTCCCTTTATTAGATACACCAAAAAGGTACAAAAAGCGTGCATGCTTTTAAGATCACTAATCTTTTGGCAGGACAAAAAGTGTTCAGTGATATTCAACAGTCACAATTATTGTGCCCTTTTGGTTGTTCTAATCACAATATGGATTTTGGAATGACTTCTGTGCAAACTAAAGAGCCCCGGAGTTGGTTTACATGAACATGCATGTGCATGACCAATCTTTTATAAGTATACTCAAATGCATATTTCTAGTAAAGTGCACTACAGAAGTGCATGTTTTATAAAACTGGTGGTGACTGGGGTTCCCTGCTGCATAACTACACTAATCAGTCCCTTAAGTACACAGACCACAGATATACTGGTAATATATGATTTTATTCTTATATATCTTCCAAATACTTCTGACTCATGATGACCTTATGAATTAATGACCTCCAGAAGATGATGTAAGTAACAGTCCTATTCAGCTCATGGAACCTAAAGGTTGTGGCTTCATTTATTGAGTCAATCTACGTCATGCTTGATCTTTCTCTTTTCCTGCTGATAGCAGAGTGCAAGATAATCCCCCCCTTTTTTTTTAAAGACAGCTACCTGCCACAATCCCTCCCCTTTTCTGGTCCTCCCTTAAGTCTGTTTACTAGTCTGAAAGCTGCTTCACACAATAGGGTTGTGTGTATATGAGTATGTTTTAGGTCTTTTCGAATATGCGTTTGATGGGTTTACAACCACTGCAGTCATACTACACATTTTTAAGCAAATGGGCCATACCAAAGATTCATCTTTTGCTGTGCCACACACATTCAGTGAAAAACATAGGTTTGCTATTAGGTAAAATGTGGATTTCTTCTGATAAGTATGCTGAATGCACAGTCTAGATGATGGCCTCTCTTTCCAAATTTCTAGCAGCTCCTCAGATTTTTTTACTGTAGCTGCACAACGAGAGAGCTGCCAAATCCTGATGAAAGGCTGTAAATAAGAGTCTTAAAATATCAAGCAGGATTTTTAAGGAGACGCTTGCCTGATGATACAAGGTTTCTAAAGTGCAGCAGAGCCGGCCTCTGTCACCTCACAAAGGGCTTTTTATACATTAAAAGATACAGCAAATATTCTTGGAAACTGCAAGTTTTTCTTCCACTGCAAATAATGTCAAGCCATTTTGTCTTACGCTGAGTCAGAACTTACTCGCCTGGTGTACATGGAGCTTTAGAGAGGCTGCAACAATTAAAGTCCTATCAAATATAGACCCCCCTGGGCCTGCTATTTAGTGTGCTTTCCTACCCGTATACAGTATGTTGTGTTGAAACTGGGATGAAAGATACTGCCACAGAAATAATCAAACTGAATTCGACCAAAGTTCCTCGTAATTCCAGTATCCCCACGATTCAGTCCCTCCTGCCCCTCTATTGTATCCCCTGCGTTACAATCACAGAAACCTCTTGTCCAAATTACAAAATACGCCCTTTAGCAAGAACATGCTTTTCATTATAATGCAGTAGTAGACTGCAGTATAATGTGGAGGCTGGGGTGGGAATGGATTCTGGAAGTACCTGTCCTTTCGTTCCAACCCTCTCTCCAAACCAACCATGTTTTTTATTGTCTCTGGGCATCAACAGAATATTTTTCCTTTTTTAATAAAATAAAAAACAATGAAATGTGAAGGGAATGCTCACATAAGCACATTGATGTTTGATGTTTTCCAACATCCCATGGTTTCTTTCTATGGTGAAGAACAGAGATGGGGGATCACAGACTCATACAGCTGAAACAAAGCTGAGAAGTACAACATGTATAGCTGGGAGAAATATGGTGCATTTACAGCCAGACATTCTGAAACTTGAGGGAGCTCTGTTTTCCAGATAACAAGATTAGCGTCACGTCTAGTTTTGAACAAAGCAGGTGCCAGTCTGAAACATGTACTGTAATGCCAATGAGACTCTGTTCAGGGCCTAGGTTCAGTTCACTTTGGAAGGAAGCCCTGAAAGCCTCAGAAAGTGTCAGAACTGGTTGGGAGAGCGCCACTGTAGCTCCCAATGTATCTGAATCAGATGCACATCACTATTGTAAGAATGAAATTGTTCTTCCTACTTCTGGCTTTCCTTAACCACCAGCCAGACGAAGTGCTAAGGAAAAGTGAGTGATGCAGGATTAGATACAAGGACTCAGGAAAACAGACTTGGGGAAAAGATGAAGTAATCAGGAGGCATCCGAGGAGAAGGTGAGGCTAGTGACAATCAACTTTGAAAGGGAACAAACCCAAACTACCTCTCTGGTGGTGATTGACAATATGAAGGTTGATTCTACCAGGCTGAAGCTCATGAACCTTTCCTACAGCTAGCATAACGTAGAGAGGAGGGATGTTCCAAATGTATCATTAAAGCTTTCTTGTTGGGCTGTCAGATTTGCATGGGGCACTATACAGTTGAAACAATTCGGGAAGTTAGAACCAATTCAGCCTCGATTCCTTGAAGAGGATCTCCTGAGAAAGGTGTATGTGTTAATGAGGGCTAATTCAATGGCCTACTTAGTAATTATAGAACATTTTCCTATAAAATGGTACCACACAGATTTCCTGTGATATAGTATCCCTTAGACCAGTGATTTTTAACCTTGGGTTACTCAGGTGTTTTTGGACTGCAACTCCCAGAAGCCTTCACCACCAGCTGTGCTGGCTGGGGTTTCTGGGAGTTGCAGTTCAAAAACACCTGAGTAACCCAAGGTTAAGAACCACTGCCTTAGACTGCAAAACATGAGTGCAGATAGCTCCCTTTCCTCTTATACCTTTGCTTTTCATTGGGAAGCTCAAGTGATAGAGGGTTGGAACAATATGTCATAAATAACTTACACGATATGGAGTGTGAATTCTAATTTAGATCCTTACAGTCCTCTCTATATATACAAACTATAGTCTAGGTAATGTTCAGTAGCAAAAAGCTTTCAATCAATGTGAACAACTCTGCGGAACACTTGCCCGTGTCAGCATAAACAGTGGTCCAGGATGATGGAAGTTGCCGCCCACCAACACCAGCAGTACCACATATTCCCCACACCTGAACATGTCTACTGTTCCTGGGTGGATTTGCATGGATAGTCATGCAAAAAATTTTCATATGCACTGTAATTAAAAACTGTTCCAGCTTTTAAAATCTTTCTGTATATCTTCATGTTTTTCTACCTACAGGTGAATAAGCAACAGTACAGTATTTGAGAATAATTTCACCTTGATATTTGTCTAAATCCATGATCCTAGAGGAATGAACGACCACCAACTGTAAACACAGACTAGACAAGGATAAGGCTATGAATGACCACTAGTCACAAAAACTACCTTCAGGAACAGAAGAGACATGCCTTTGAATATGCATCTTAGGAAAACTCAAGAAGGAGAAGGCTACTGGTCTGCTTATGAGCTTCTGATTAGCCAAGGTGAGAAACGGGAAGCTAGACTAAATAGGTCTGACCCAGCATTTTCTTATATTTTTATTTTTCCCCTTCTATGGTTAAGCAACAAAATAATATTTACAGAAGAAGTGATGGTCATTTGACTCAGCCTTCCATCCTTCCGAGGTCGGTAAAATGAGTACCCAGCTTGCTGGGGGGGCAATGTGTAGCCTGTATAATTAAAAATTGTAAACCGTCCGGAGAGTGCTTGTAGCGCTATGGGGCGGTATATAAGTCCAATAAATAAATAAATAAATAAATATTTTTCCCAAGTCCCCCCACCACTGTGGGGTATTTCTGTGCTGAAAGCATTTTAGCTTAATATATCATTGACACAACTTGTCTATGATAATTTTCCAACCTAAAAATGAATTTGTAGATCATTCAGGTTTGTATGTTTGTCAGTAGAATGACCTGGAAGGCTGGAAGGCTACAGTTGTCCATTTGTTGTTTAGTGTGTTAAAATGAAGTATCTAGCAGCAACAAATGAACCAGAACACTGATCCAGTGTCAGTAGAATGACCAAACAATGTGTTCAGACAAAAGGTGTCTGAATCTATACAAATCACAATAAAAAGCTATAGTTGCCTAGAAAGAAATAAGTCTACAGCTGAAACAAGGGATGACCAGCTGCTTCATAAGCATGTGGATAACCAAACAGATTTGGTCGGATTTGGAAGAGCAACCCTTATATTCTTAAATATTGATTCACAAAAGCCTACCAATTAACCCATCCGCAAACAGCTCTGGTATGTTAGAACACTGGTTTCACTGCAGATTCTTAACTACACAAAGCATATGTCTATCTAATATACCTCCGTCTATCTGAAGTTCTCTGTCCTAGTAGAATACCCAATCTTTTAGTAAGAAATTGCACAAGGAATGTTCATTCCACCCACCCAGAAATGGAAGTTTACATGCCCAGGCACTTCCCTGTAATCCACAGTTTGCCAGAAAGCTTCCTGTTGACTTTGCCATTTCTCCGATGGATAAATTTCTGGCAGCAGCAAACAAACAGAGGATAAGATAAGAATGCTGGATACTCTAAGGCACTTATTTAAATAAATGACAATTGTCCCATAACCTCTTACAATAATTACTGAGAAGAAAGAATACAAGAGAGATCTAATAGTAAGGATAAGAGCTGGGTAAAGGAATTGTAGCTAAAGGCTAGGAGAAAGATATTGTGCTATCATGATTTTGCTTACTATTTTAGTGTGGTATTTGTTTTTAATATTTCAATGCTCTTTTTTAACATTTGTATACTTACTGTTTATAGTTTTTAAATATTGTGTTTTAATGATGTAAGCCAGCTTTTTCAGGAGAATAAATAAATAAAATAAAATGGGCCACTGGACCTCCATCTGTACACAAACCTGCAGCCATTCCTGCAAAAGTTATTTGAGGATCTAAGGGGGCTGATTTATGAAGGCTGCAATCCTGAACACACTTATTTGAGAGATTCAGAGTAGGGATGTTCCGGTCAATAGTGAAAGCTGTGATCCTAGGCAGAGTTACGTAGCAGAATTGGACCCAATGAATTCAGAGTGAATGTGCGTAAGAAACATACAGAAGAAAGCTCTCTCTTTCTCTCTCCTTCTCTGTCTTTTAATTTGTTTCTTAGGGTTATAATTGTTCAATTTATTTATTTATTTATTTATTTATTTCCTTCCTTATTCCTACGCTCTTGATCTTGAAATTTCCTTAGGAGCTCAAATGCAGGCTAAAAATATGAAAACAAATAATTTTATTTTCATGAATATCAAATCTTCTCAATATCCAGTTGTTCTCTGTGTTGAGGCTACTATTTCATTTTAGACCATCTACAATATCCCAAAATGGCAGGAAGATAATGGCTCACTAGAATGGTCTGTTCCACACCAAAGAACACCCTTTGCTGTTGACACTCCAAACTATTTCATGCTGCCAGTTCAGTTAGCACAATGTCCCTTCCTTTTCCTGCTATGAATTACTTTTCTACTTACACAGCATTTATTGGAGAATATTTTTAGAACTTTCTTCAAAAGTGCTTTTACTAGCTGGTACTTAAGTTAGACAAGAAAATGGTGGAGGAGCGGTAAATACTTGACTCTTGAGAAATAAAGGTGAGCTTCTATGGGCACCATTCAAATGTTATTGTTTGTTTACCTTAGGTGCAGATTTGCTTTTCTTTGAAAAGAGATTGCATCACATTTTAATATTCTCAATTTAAAACTGGCAGAAGCTGACTGTTCTGCACTAAAGTTCCACAATAGGTTTCTTTCTTTTTTTTAAGCAGAGGAAGGGAAAACCCAGCTTGTTATTAATTGTGATTTGGAAGAGGAATCAGTTTACACGCATGGTATTGTATGCCACAGCCGAAACTGTTTAAAGAAATCTTAAACCACTAGAAGTTCTAGTGTTCTGCATATGGAGCAGTGAAGAGAATATATGTATAGGGCATTGGTTGTCCTATTTACAGCCTAAAAGGTAGCAAAACTACACAAAGACTAAGCCTCCTAGGAAACACTGGGACCGTTTCCCATCAGGAGAGGATGCAGGCCCAAAACAGCTTAGGTGATAGGACCCATTCCAGATGAGTGAAATGTAGGTATCTGCAGATATTGTGTTAGTGGGCAGGAACTCCCACAATTCTGCCTGGGGAATTACTGGAGAATTCTGGCAGCTGGAATTTTGAAAAAAATTAATAATACTGAATGGCACGTCGCTAATCTGGCTTTTAAAAACCTAACAATCCAGGTTCTGGCCAAGTTCACATCCAGTGCAAGGCCTGGACACCGAACACATTTCCTCCTACTATCTTTTCAATAGTTTTATAAAACCTAAGCCATACTCTGCTTTCTTGCAGAAGAGCCACCCTGTGTAGCCTTGGGCGAGCTGTACAGCCCCAGGGCACCCACAAAAGAAGGTAATGGTAAACCATGTTTGAGTATTTTATACAGTATCTAGAAAATTCTGTCTCATGGTGACCATTTCCAGGATTTTCTAGATACAAAATACTCAGCCATGGTTTACCATTGCCTTCTTTTGATAGTATATAAATACTGTTATAAAAAGGCTTTCCTATTTATTCAGGAACATCCTGCATGAATTTTACCTGGAGAAGGAGAAAGTGTTTCCCCAACACCTCATATGGACAAAGCAAGCAATCCTTCAGCAATTCTACTGATTGCCCAAATTAGTGTTTCAAGGTATCTCTGCAGCCTTATCAGCCAGCACATTCCTTATTGTGGCCTACCACTTCCTTAAACAACTCTGTGTTTCTGCAATCACTAAGAGGAAACCGAGAGATTTATTAAACCCCTAGCGGTCTAGCATCTATAGATGGTGGAGTGTGTCTTGTTTGTTGGATTACAGGTTGCTCTGGCCTGTTTAAAAATGTCATCAATCTTATTCTGCTCATAAAGAAAACAAACACATTATTCTTAGCTCTCTATATTTCTGTACAGCCTCTTCTAAACAGAATGAAGTATCTTTCCATTCTTAATTTTCCACAGTCTATTAAGTACATGCAGAACACCTAATGATATCCTCTGTGTTTTCTCACATTAACATTGTGTCATTTATTAATCAGCTGCAAATATACACACAGCTAACTTGGATATACTGTTACAAAATTAAGCTATGGAAACTGTCGTTTCAGAAGAGATAGCCCTTGCTAGCATATGTAAACTGATTATTCTGAAAGGAGGAGCCTGGAAAAAGTATAGCCAGGCAGCAATCCTGGTCACCAAACTATACCTTTGGATTACGTAGTACTTTAACACTTCAGAATGAGTTTATGCAGATATTGCAGGTCTCCATTATTTGCTTGCTGCTCTTTCCTACCTACTCTACCTTCTACCTTTGGCCAAGGGATGCAGCATATCCAGTTGGCTCTAGACTAGACAAGCAACACTTAGTCTCCTCTGAAATTACTAGACTAGTCATGACTGGGTTTTTGCACTGATTTCTATGGGGCCAATTGTTAAACACAAAGAACAGTACTTGTATCCAGCCTACATCCAAAACATCTGGAGGGTTCTTGGATTACCAAACTAGTTAAAGACCAAGAAGACCTTTAAAATCTGGACTTGGGATTTGGCAAGGAATTTAACCTCTAGAGCAGTGGTGTCGAACTGTGGCCCTCCAGATGTTCTTGGCCTTCAACTCCCAGAAATCCTGGCCAGCAGAGGTGGTGGTGAAGGCTTCTGGGAGTTGAAGTCCAAGAACATCTGGAGGGCCACAGTTCGACACCACTGCTCTAGAGGTAAACTAGGGCTTTGTAGAAGATGTCTGTCATAAGAATTTCAACCACTATCATTCAACCTGATAGGAAAAAAAACTGCATTTGAAAAGAATTTCAAAGAAGAGAAATGTCAAAGAAATGGTAAAAAACAAGGTTGAATATTCACCTCATTTCCAAAGCAGCAAAGAAACATGTGCATCTTCTCTGTTATTCTATGTTGTACAATAATGCCTGCAGTGCATTATTGTGCATCTCTGCAGTGTTAAGCATGTATATCATGGCTTAGTGATTTCTCCAGCCCAGTTCATCCTACATTTGGGAAACACAGAAGGAGCCCCATCCCCGCAAATGTGAGGACTGTGAACACATTTGGGCATCTCATGGGTAAGAACAGGACTTGGTAAGAACAGCAGATCCTTTCACTCCAGAAGCACCAATGGATTCCTTCTGAGACAAACAAAGAAGCCTACATTTCCTACTACTGATTGATAGTTAAATGTGCATGAGTTCCATTCACCTCACAATCTAGCCAGGCAGCTTGACCTTTCCATCATAGCCTTGCAGGTGTTTTAGGAACAGAGTAGGGAAAAGGTCAATATGGATCAACAGGCAAATTTTAAACAATGGTTCAAATCCTAGTGCTTAGGATAACAAGCTGCACTAAGGTAGGCCCACTGAATGTATGGAGATTTGTAACAGGAGTAACTTTTCTTCTACTGGTAACTTTTCTTCTACTATCTAAGAGCAACATATCCTGCTTGTTTCTTCTCCAGGATATGTGACTAAAGTTGCTGTTTCTATTCCCTACCATCTGCTCTCCTTTATGCATCTCTGTATATGTATTATAACCATCAGAAAGAGGTAGCATGCAGTAAATAGACAGGGAGAACTTAGAATGGAACAGCACTCATGACCACGTTAGGCCTTTGACTACTGATACCTCAATCCCACATTTTTTAATTTAGATAGCTACCACAGTGAGTTCATGTGCCTGTTTCTTTCCCTCCAGAGCAGGCTTGCCTTGTATCTCGAAGCATGACATTTTGAAAGGCTTTTCAGCCATCAGGGGGTGTGGAAAAGGACTTTAAAATATTTATTTTAGATGAATAAAATATTACATCTGGCAACTGTGACAAGAATGATTTCCATCCCGGTTAATTTCCTGGTAGAGTGCCATCAGTGTTGCCTAGCATCAGGAGCCATTGCCCTTTGGGCTCTAGTAAATGAGGCCATTACCGAGTCAATCAGAAAGAGCAGGTTTTGCAACAATCTCTTGAGTTAGACCAAAGAGGCAGCAAGAATGTGAAAGGCAAGGAAGCAAAGCATCCTATCTAGTAAAAGCAAACTCATCTTCCAAATATTGATCTTTGTGAAACCAGAATCACACTTTCTACACAGGTGAAGGAGGCATCAGCAGACTTGGGGAAACCAAAAATTGGCCGAAATACCCCTACCAAAGCCCTGGGGGGGGGGGGATAAAACCTATAAGAGAAGGAAAACAACAAAGAAAAAGTTTAATAAAGGTTGGACGTGTTCATTTCCTATGCACTGCTGGCTATTTGGGGAGAAGAGAAAATAGGACTGGGTATTCTAGTTTGTTGCAAGTCCATTTTATTTTACAGAAGCAATACACACAGTCTTTACCAGGAAAAATAATAGGCAAAACCTGGCTAATAATTTTGATGTGCAGGGAACAAAGTGTCATCAGTTAGTCACATAAAATAAATACTGTACTAATTATAAAAAGATTCTACAATATGCCCAAATAAACAACCATCATTGATACCAAACCTACAAAACAAAGCAATAGTATTGCTGTATTCAAAAATATAGAGTTTCTTCTCATTTTCCTGAAGTCCAAAATCCCAAGTCAATTATACAGTGATAAATAAGTTAGATTTAGTAACCATCAACGTTCTTCAAGGTCCAAAGACTTTAGCTCTTCCCTAATTAACTTTGTCAATCTCTACAAAAGGAAACAGAAGTTTGTAATTCTTTTAAAAAGAAAATATTTTGGCAAAGATCACGTGGAGGGAGGGCAGACGTCCATCCATCCATGCATGGGATTTTGTCTTTGTTCAGTTCTCTCACACTAAATAATTTGCACTCCAAACTAATAAATTCCAGCTTATATGGGAAAAGAGGGGACATTATATATGAAGTCTGGAGGCCAGAGTCATGGGCACCTGTTCATGAATCTAGACTTGGGGTGTGTGGACATCTCAGGAAATCAGGGATTTAAGAAGCCAGTGCTTCACCCAATTTAAAGATTTTATACATCTCCGTCACCTTACCCCAATGGGCAGTGTGCACCTGCCAAGTATGGTAACCAATAGTGTGGCCTTACTTTTGTTGCCTGCCCTGGGATTTGTAATAAAAGCAGGGGAACTGTATTATATGAAGTGCTGCTGGCCTGCTAAGTATATTCCAGCCTCACGGCGGGTACCCTTGCTTTGAAGTACAGCAAGACAAAAGACTGAGATGAAGACTGCAACATCAAAAGACATGTCAGTGATTCAGACTAGAAGTTGTTACATCATCTGCATGGCTTTTATCCCACCTACTTCTCCACACACTCATTTCCACACGTTGGCAACCCCTTGCCAATGCTGGCACCACCCCAAAGATGCAGCTAGACAGCCTGCAGTGAGGTATCATTGCAGAAATGTCACAAGTTGGCCTTTCACTGAGTACTGAGTGTGTAGGCACTTGGCATCGTTTCCACAGATAAGAGACCTGTAAGATAAAGCCAAAGCCTGTTTGTTAACCTGCCACTACGGGGAAAATACTAGTTGTCTCAGTGATGGGCCCTGATGTTTCCCTGAAGGCAATGTTTGTGCAAATTGTTAATTGTTCATAATTTTCTCAGCAGCAAGCACTGACTCATCACTAGCAACAATCCTGACCTGTACCTTCTGGTCTGGAAGATGAACCACTGCCATCATCTTTAAGCAGCCCATTCTCTCTCACATGGAAAAGACAAAGAATGAAAAACTGGCACAAACATCTGAAAAATGAGGTTGCAATTTGCATGAATACTAAATATTGACAAGAGAGGCTATTTATAGGTGTACAGGTGTGAGCAGAAATCAGAACAGCCAGTGGCAAACTTTAGATTTTTTTTTAAATGACACTCATTTTTTTAAAAAAATACAATCATCAGCAGCAGGGTAGAAATTGAAAGACTTTTTCTCCCACCCTCATCCTAGCTTGAGTTCAATTTAGAGGTCAAAACAAATGCAATTTATTTCGAAAACACACCAATAATTTTGTGTTCTGTTCAAGGTTCACATCAGTTCAAGTAATACCAGCACATCAGAAACCAGCTAACACACAGTATCTGATGAGTTAAAAGGGAATAAATGAGACCTAAGACAACTATACTAAATGTTAAAGTCTGAAAAACTGGAATAAAGGGGTTATAAAAATCCCACTGGGGTCCATTATTCTTTTGTAAGACTAAATAAAATGCTTCTATTCACAACTGAAAATAAGATATACTGTACATAGTTTAAATGCAAATCTCATATATTAGACATTCTGTATATTTAATGGACATAGCATCAAACCTGGAACGTTTACCTAATATTTTCCCAATAAGGGAAGCATTAGGTGAATCCAATGAATTGGGAATAATAATAATACAAGCCTTAAACTATACATTATATTCTCCATCTTCTTCATATTTTACCTTCTCTAGTAAGATAACATTAATACAATGTATTTTTTACCCTGGATCTCCCGTGTGGTATAGTGGATAAGGCGACAGACTGAGGAGGCCTGGGTTCAAATCCTGACTCACCACAGAAAGTCACCAGGGGGAGGGGACTGGTAATACTACTCCTTAAATACCTCACTAACCTTGAAAACTCTATTAAGGTTGCTATCAGTCAGTTTCAGCATGACAGCACATAAGAACAGTATGACAATTTTTATCCTAGTGTTCCTGTTTCATATTACTAAGCTGCACTGGTCATAAATTTCTGGTATTCAAAAATACAGGAGGCAGTACTACTATTGCACAGTGAGCAGCAGATTTTAATGAAGCAACTGAGATGAAGGAAGTAAGAGGCATCTTACAATTCAATCTCATCATCTCAACTGTCCCAAATGCATCTTTTTATCCTTGTGTCAAGCACCATTCCTCAGCCTTACCCACCCACTTGTGAAGATAAAATGAAAAGAGGAGAAAGAATTATGTATGTACAGCCTTGAGCTCCATAAAGGAAAAGTGAAATACGGAAGTAACTGAAAAGACAGTTCTAGCTGCCTGCCATGTTCACATCCAGATTCAAGCACATCACTATGCTCCTTGTGAGGCTGCTGTCAGTCAGCCCAGAATAAAGGCTCTCTGTGTACTGGGTCCAGTGTTTCCAGCGTATTTAACAAGTAGAATATCACCTTCCTTGATTCCTAGTTTTTCAAGCTCAACTGCAAGTGCTGCTGCTGATCTTCAACTGCATACAGTTTGGGACTTTGATATCTCAAATATTGCCTTCAACTGTATGATCCTAACAGCATATGGGCCTCCTGAAGATAGTGCCCACTTTGCTTCAGAGTAGCCATTTGGTAACTTCCCTATTTGGCTTCAGACATGTGTCTAGGTAAAGGTAAAGGTTCCCCCTGACAATTTTTTTTTTTGTCCAGTCATCCCAGCGTTTGTCCGAAGACAATCTTCCGTGGTCACATGGCCAATGCGACTGAAACACGGAACGCTGTTACCTTCCCACCAAAGTGGTCCCTATTTATTTACTTGTATTTGCATGCTTTCGAACTGCTAGGTTGGCGGGAGCTGGGACAAGCGACGGGACCTCACTCCGACGCGTGGATTCGATCTTACGACTGCTTGGTCTTCTGACCCTGCAGCACAGGCTTCTGCGGTTTAGCCTGCAGCGCCACCATGTCCCATATGTGTCTAAACAAATATTATTACTCTTTCCTCGTACTTTCAGTGTAAGTTGAAACACATTACCGCTTGAATCCTAAGACATATAAATTGGGGAGGGGTAGGAACCAAAGGAAAGTCTCCATCTGCTCTTTCCCTCACAGCCACCTGCATCACCACTCCAGAAAGCCTCTCAAGAGGGTCACAAGAGCCCTCTCGAACATCTTGGGACTGAGTGTGGGAAGCCACAGGGGGAGAGGGGAGTTGCCCTAAATCACACGAAGATCCGAGCCTTAAGGTAGTTCAGGTAGATTTTTCCATCTTTTCTTTCCAGCAAGCTTTGTATCCCATTCTACATTGCTTTGGAAGTCCCCATGAGCATTCCAAAATACTTGGGGAGATGCACAGATGGCTGCATGGAAGAGGAGTGTTGTTCTATATTCTTCCTCAAGTTGATTTAAACTAGGATCCAGACCTACATATTTGGATCCTTAACACAGTCTTACTTGGCGTTGATGCTCTTATTTCTGAATTGTGCTGTCTAGTGTTTTATTTGTAATTATAATGATAATAAGGTGAATGGACAGACAGGCAGACAGACAGAAGCGTGTGAGCGTTCCTCTAAATATCACTCGTATATTGAAACATCTATCCCTTGAAAGGAAAACAAAACAAAACAGATTTCCAAGTCTGGAATATAGTTTGAATTCTTCACCCGAGCCTTGTTAAGGCAAATTTCACTGTTGTTATTTTATATTCTCTGAAAATGCATGTGGTCCACAATGATCCAGACTATGCCAGCTGATTGATGAAGAACAGATGAATCTATGGTCTGACTAGAAATAGCTGAGTATATTGGCTAAGCCTTGGAAGTTTTTCTGCTTTAGGACCTAGAAATCACAATCAAATTACACTGTGATTTTAAAGGCAAGCTGTTTGTAAAACAAAGTTGGGATATTTTCCAATACTGTAAATATAAGTCAATGTAGAAGCATCACTTTTCTGCTGTTTGTTAAAATTATTTCATAAAGACTGTGTACATTAGGATTGTTCAAAATCTGACATTAGTAAGTAATAACATGTACACTTCAATAGCAACTTCTCTCCTCTGTAAACAAAGCACAGAAAAAGCAATTTAATTATTTCTGGAACTGTGACATTTACAAATTACTCTCATAAAGTGTGAGATAAGGGTCACTAAAAGGGTCATGAGGGCATGTTTTATTTCAAAATGAAAGCCATAATTCACTATCTTGATTTGGTATGTGGATGCCAATGTAGGGCGCTTCATTCTGTAAATGGCGCCAGGCTTCCTCTATCATCGCTATCAACTGTCATGTTTCCTCTTGTACATTAAGTCACAGAAACAGATCTTATCAATGTTTGCAGAAGCAGATTTCGCAGAAGCAGGATGCAGAAGCAAGGCTTGGAAATCTCTGTGGCATTGTTCTTCCCTCTATGGCAACAAACATGGCTTCCATTAACAACTTTTTTCACAGCAGTTACAAAAGGATAATATGCTTAGCTGAGATTTCATGCTATAATATATTGTATATTTTTAAAAACCATTTTGTAAGCTGTCTCGGAGGGATATATGCAAAACAAATGCTTGAGTAAACATAAACTGAAGATTGGTCATGATGCTGCAGAACAAAGACCCACATTTGAATCCAGTTGGCAAGGAAGAGCCAGTGCTCTCCGTACAGCCTGCACCAAGGCTCTACTCATATACCTGGAAGAATATGAAGAAATCAGGCTGAGGATATGTACCAGTAGATCCCAGCTTCTCCCTGGGATCTAGTGGTGTAAAAGCTTCCACAACCCTGTTCCCAACCTGAGCTGTGGAACTATGCAGTGCTGTTCAACACTGAGCCTTCCAGCCACTGACAGTGCTGGGCAGTTCCCTCGACTGGCCAGAAGCCTGGAATGGGACATACAACCACAGGCCATGCCAGGGCAAGTTCAGAGGAAAATCAGGTCATAGACAAAATTAAGCAAAAAAATATGTGGTTCAGGATCACAGCCAGTCCTGGGATTTGCTCCACAACTGGATATCTGTCATAATTTTGTTTTCACTGTTTCACTGCTAGTACAAGAACACAGAAAACTGGACCATAATACTGTAGATACAAAGGGACTGAGTTAGATTAATTAGTATATTTGGAAACAATTGTATCTCCAAATTATAATTACATTCACTTCTATTGGGGGGAAAAATAAAAAACAGCTGTACACAGCTGCAGGTGTATTTTTAACAGAAATTTCACATACTGCTTTTTTAGTTTTGGGAGCCATGGATAACAAAGGCTGTCTATATTCAATGCATCACTTGACATACCAAATACTGGGATGTGACTTCTAATACTGCAGAAAATACATTAAGCCATTAGAAGCTTTCCTCCCAATTTACAAACACATTATTCAAAGAGTAATTTCCTCAATTCCTCGACAAAGCTGTTCCTGCTG
Organism: Pogona vitticeps; assembly: GCF_051106095.1. NCBI lineage: Eukaryota > Metazoa > Chordata > Lepidosauria > Squamata > Agamidae > Pogona > Pogona vitticeps. The sequence continues at coordinate 161,714,585 of NC_135785.1, forward strand.
CTAACTGGCACCGGGGCAGAGCACTTTAGGGCTCCTGAGCTGCCTGAAACCAAGAGTATATTGGTACAAGTTCTCAGGATCATTGCCACTGGTGGTGATTCTGGGTTTGCTACAGAGAGATACAGGAAGCTATGGACCATCCTGATCCTCTGATGAGTTTACATGTGTGGCATACATTTGTTTCATTTACAATTTACAAGGTCTAGCATGCATCCCAAACATGCAAGAAGTTGCCTTTAGACTAACACAGCTGCCCTTCTAGAAATTTCAGACTTAGTTGTAGCAAATTTGTCTGGGCTTGTACTTCAGTTCAGCTACTTTCAAAGCAAAGCCCACCTCTCCTGAGTTTGTAAACAAATCAATTCAAAGAGGCCTGGTTCTGCCCAGACTTCAAGCTCTGTTGAAATCTGATGCACATCCCTGCACCCATGGCATTGTGAAACCCTGCTGTCCACCACCTCTGGAGAAAGCGCCATCATCTCATGCCTGAGGAACTCCATTCTAGTGTTTTTCCATCCTTAGTGTTTTGTAGAATGCTTGATTACTATCCGATGACCACTACTATATATGCTTACTTGAGAGTAAGATTTGTTTAATGCAAGGGGGCTTAGTTTGGGAGTAAACCTGCACAGAGGGCACTTGGGCATCAATCTTGGGCATGCCTAACTCTAAATATGGCTCACTGGATGCTGTAGGAATTAATGCTAAGTCAAACGGGCACCAGAATGTACTGCAAGTTAATATTCTGATTCTTACCAGCCATCTTATTCACCCAGATATAATTTGTGATACAATTGCTGCCAACCAAGACTGCTGCTTTTCATATTCAATATTCTCAAGTCATGATTTTCAGCTCACTTGATGAGACCTGTGAATCATGATTTTCTCTTGCTTGGCTGAATCAATGTAACTCATCAAGCTTCTGATGCAAATAGACTAGCTGGAATAACTCCTAAGACTCCAAACATAAAAATAATGCCAGCAATATGTGTGTATGAGTGTGCATGAATGGGTGTCTTATTTTTCAATTGCAACCAAACTCTCTGAACATAACCCCTCTTCACACTGTAGTGTAATCAAGCTCACCCCACCCACACACTCTATACATGGAGCTAAAATGTTTGCCAAGCTTTTTCTGGGAATCTGAAGGTAAGCAGAAGGTGGCCCACCCAGAACCTTTTCTTCCTGTTTCTGCAACAGAATCTCGAAATACTTCATCCAGACCATAACACAGAAAGCAGTCTATTATCACCTCAAACTGCTTGTCCAATTAGTCTGCCATTGTAACAGCTGTGCATGAGTTCAGAAAGCAATCTTTCACACTGCCTGCTGCTGGATCCTTTCAGCTGATGATTCTGCAAGCTAACCTTGGAACTTTCTGCTTCCAAAGGAAGTGGAAAACCACTAAGCTGTGATCCCTCTTCCAAGGTTCACAGCTTGGAAAGTACAATCTCCTCCCCTCTCTCAAAGGGGCTTGTTTCAGGACATGCTTGTATATTTTAGAGAAAATTGATTTTAGCCCATTCAATTCCAGGGAAGCACAATCTATCATGCTCAAGCAAAAGCAAGCCTTAATGGCCAGAGTCTTATTGGGATTTACTCTGGTGCTGGCTGCATGCTGTTCTGTGCCCAGCCACATGACTGGCATGTGACCAGGTACATAACAGGAACCCCATTAATTAGCAGCAGTTTACGTGATTTTACTTACTTCAGTGTAAAATCCAACAGGATTTTGACCACTGGGTTCTTTGGAGTTAACTGCCATTTAGACACATAGATGAGTGAAGCCTAAACCGCATAATGGAAACATGCAATCTGATCAAGTCAGAGGCTTTACCAGGACAAGATAGCATAAAAGATACATAAATGCTATGACATCAAGAATCCTGAAATAACAAGACTGTCCCGTTACACAGCAAATTGTCTAACAAGATCTTTGATCAAATATTCTTTACAGTCCACTGGGTTGCACACTCTAAGATATCAGTCTTATCATCAGCCACAACACTAAAAATAGCTCTTGAGCTTTATGAATAACACAGAAATTAATGTGTAGGTATAACTAATTGTATCAAGAGTTCTCAAAGCATATCCCAGCACATATGAAAGGTGAACACAAATAAAATATTGGCACATACACACAAACCATACAAACCCAAGGACAGACAACTCAGAAGACAATGTAAGTTCCCTTGCACAGCTGTTTGATAGAGAAGTCACAAAAAAACTAAGTTGTAGACCAGGTCTGGAAGAATTTGAACTACAACTTCCAAAATCCATTACAATTGGGCAGGTTAGGTTATAAACTCAATGGGATGTTTTGGAGTTCTAAGACAAAACATCTAGAGAGGCAAATATTTCCTGCCTCTGCAGTAGAGTGTACCTTCATATCTGGAGAAGTGAAACGTTGACTGTTTTGAGCCAACCCTCAGATGGCTGGGTTATTCTGGGAACTGTGGTTGGGGAAAAATCGATTTACAATTTCTCTTCTTCCAATGACTCAAAAAGTCCCATGAAAACTACAGGAACTGCCCCAAAGTAGAAATGGAAACCACAAACAGGTGCCCACATGGCTCTCCAAAACTGGATTGGAAGAAGCTCAGAATGAGCCCATCTATCTGGCAGATCATGGTTCACTAAAACCCATACCACAGTAAAAAAAAACCCTGAAGTATATATTTGTCTGGAAATCAGTTTCACAACCTCATATAGAGTGGACCCTCTTCTTACAATTAATCTTCCAATTAATCCATATTGGAACGGTGGCTGCAGATGGAAAAGTCTGTAGGTCGAGTCTCCATTTACCTACAATGCATTGAAAACCAATTAATCCGTAATCAGCCGTTTTTATTCCGTTTTTGTTCCATTTTGTTTTTTTCCCAGTCTGTAGGTCGATTCTCCGGCTGCAAGTCGAACCTAAATTTTGCAGCCAGAGAAGTCTGTAACTCAAAAAGTCTGTAAGTCGAGCCGTCTGTAAGTTGAAGGTCCAATGTATACCAGGGTCACTTGGTCTGTTTATCTGACTCGCTTGTTTGCTTTTGCAATGCTCAGCTATTTCAAATTGTACCCTCAAAACATTTGTTTATTCAGTCAGTCAGTCAGCCAGTCAGATGCCACCCATGTAGTGGCAATACACAGCTGCGCCTTTCATTCTGAAATTTTCCTTCTTTTAAAAGAAAGAAAAAGAAAATTAAACTCTAATAACTTGCTACACTAGGACTAAGTGTGTAGGTCTGTGAGAGAATATCTGTGGTTTTTTTGTTTGAGTTTTGTGTGGTTAGGTCAAAACTTTACTTTAGGATATCAGAAACCTTTGCTCGCTCATGCTCTGTCTCCCCCCCCCCCCGTAGCGACATTGCTGCCAAAGTTCCTAACAGTCTTCTCTTCTCCTCTTTTCTTGCACTCTCTGGGCTAGAGAGGGGCAAATAATTCTACCAAAAATAATTCTGATGGCGCTGTGTAACACCCCCCCCCAAACTCCTAATATAACAACATGCCATTAAGTCAGTTCTGACAACTCTGCAGCTTCCCCACCCCTAAGTCTAGTCTTGGCAGGGAAAACAGCAACCTGTTGGAGACATCAAAAAGAGGAACACAGCCTGACTGACCCATCAGATGCTACCTCTGGAAGTTCAGAAGACTAGGATCATATGCAACCTGTGCCCCATCGTTACCTCCAGCAGTCACTAACCAGGGGCACGGGGAAGGACAGACAACTCGGGAGGGGGGGAGCAGGAGGAGGAAGTCATCAGGGAGATGACAGAGCACAGAGTGCTGTCCTCTGAAGATGCCGGCCACAGAGACTGGCGAAACGTCAGGAAGAACAACCTTCAGAACACGGCCAAAGAGCCCAAAAAACCCAGAACAACCATCATCAAGGAGAAATAAGGCAAAAGTTCTGGAAGCCTAAAGGAAATGGATATAAGGGAGGAGGTGAGCCTGTCAGGATGGGAGGAAGAAGAGGAATGGAGTGAGGCCCTGGAGGTAGTTCCTGAACCCCTGGTACATGATGAGCACAGCCTACCATTATACGAGCCCATGCCTGAGAGCTATGCTTGAAACCTAAAGGATGGAGGACAGCCAAGAAAGAAGGTCCTCTTGGGCTGGCTCCTGAACACCCAATGCCCACTCAGTGCCATCACTATGTAGACAACAGCTGCAAAGGCTCTGCCAGCTAGAACAGGCCCTGGGGGCACAGGAGAAACCAAAGCTAGGTTCAGGGTACCCCACAGGGAGCCAACACAGGGACTGATGCACTCAAGAGGCAGAAAATCCAGACTGAAGTGAGCAGAACCACCCCAGGGCATTGAGAAGGCATGACAATAAAGAATGCTGCTAATGGAGGTTAATTACTCACCCCTATGAGCGCCTTCAACCCTCTCCTGCCCATGTGGGGCTGGGGGGAGGGATACACATTTCCATATTCTTTCCTGAAAAATTCAATATAGGGTCTAGAAATACCACAATTAGGATACTGCATTTTTGTTGAGAGAACTATGATTTGTAACCCTTTAAAAAAAAAAAACCAATGGTTTGAATAGCTAGTTAGTTACACCTCTCTGCATAGGGAAGAACGGCCCTTTGCTCAAAATAGGCATAAAATTGTGCATAGTATATATTCATGAGACCATATGATTACATAACTGATAAGAGGCTTTTGTTGGTTGTTAATTTGTAGAAGTGTGAAGGGAGATGTGTTGCTAAAATTAGTTTGAATGTAAAAGCTTTCACACCCAAAGAATTAATGCACCAAGAAACAAACACCATCTTTTTGTTTCCACCACATGGTCAACATTTGCTAGCAAAGTTAATCAAGCTAAGGAAGGGGGTAATATAAGATCAGTAGCTTTGCACTTTGCTGTGTTCTAAGAAATAGGAGCTGAGCAAATGCGATTTTAATAGAACTCTGTTATTATGCCCAGTAAACCATTCACACTTTTTGTTAGTTTGCAAAACAACAGAAACCTCTCATGGTAGGCAGGTAGAAATCATTGTACAGATTTCACCTGAAGTTGATGGAAAAGCTCCCCAGGCAGAAACGGGGAAAAAACTGAAGTAGCAAATCTCCAATGACTTAAAAAACAACAAGTGGGTACTCATTAAGGTGCGAGTCATATCTCCTAGATGGGCATACCATCTCTCCTTTTTTTCAAAAAAAAAAGGGGGGGCTCTTTGGAGGTTTTGCAGTGTATTTTTTTCTTTTTCTCACTTTACATCCATGTAGCACATGAGACCTTGTTGTTCTCCAGTCCAGGTATAACGAAAACACATTGGGGAAAGGCTTTCACTGATTACTTCTGCCCATTAGGTGACTTTATGATGAACTGTAATCAACAAACTGAGTATCTAGATAGCTTTATGGCATTGTTTAATGGGATCTGCAGGAACAGGCAGTGCTTTTGATGGTAAACAGTTTTCTTTAATCAACTGGGTCTGCTCTTGTGCTACTCTAATGGACAACACATAACCAGAAAAGTGGGTATGGTGACAGGAGCAGGGAACCATGTATATCCTTTTACAAGCACAATCCTCTTTGTTATTTTTGTTGGGGGTTTTTGCCCCACCCCACAAGTCCAAGGAAGAGCGTCTCTCCTTAATGTCACCTGCTCGACCCACAAGATCATCCTAGTAGAGGCTCCTCTGGGTGGCCACCCCAAAGGAAGCCTCTAAATTCTTCTACAAGAGGTAGGGCCTTCATTGCAGTGGCTCCAACTTTATGGAACTGGCTTCTGGAGGAGCTCTGCCTAGCCCCCTCCCTGTGGACTTTTAGGAAACAATTAAAGATGTTGCTTTACAGGGAGGCTTTCCACATTGACCCCAGCTGACCATCTCCCCCCCCTTTTTTTTTTCTTTCCCCTCCCCTTCTTCCCTTCCCTCTTTTCCTCTATCCACTCTGAGATTAGTCGGGTACCATGTCTTTTTTAAGGGTTATTGCTACTGGTCTTAATATTTCTATTTCTATTTTTGCTTTCTATTTTGCAAGTTGTAACCCACCCAGAGTAGTGCTGTGACACTAACGGGAGCGGGATACAAATTGAATAAATAAATAATTATAAATAAGAGTTTATTAAGGTCATTTCAATCAATCACAGAACCAGCTATGATCCTCTGCACACAAGCCTTACCTGCTCACCCACACTGAGCAACCTGAAGCCAATTAAAGCCAACATAATGCTTTTTCTACCCAGTATATAATTTCTATAATTAATAAAAGCCTGTCCGCAGAAGTGTCAAATAAAATGCATCAGCTCTTGAAGTATTAATAGCTGCTTTATTCGCAGCCACTGGTTTCTGCTAATAGCAGGTTTGCAAGAGTGTTTTAAAGCACTCCCCCCTCTTTATAGGTCAAAGCGATGTGGCCATTTAAACTCATAAAATATGCAATGCCATGATTCACAAAAGAGCTTTTCTGCTGGCTAATATTACAACTACTACACTGAAGAAGGAGAGACAGAACTTATATATAATATGTTTACATTATTTGAGAAATTCTATTTTCATTATTACTATAAAGACACTGATTATGACCACTTAGATTAACTGGTATAAATCAGAAGCTAGCACCTTTTCTCAAGACACTTTCTGGACCCTTCTTAACGTAGTATTTGCATAGCATTTTCAATGTTCAAAGGACTTCATATACTTTATCCCAGTAATCCTTACAACAAGCTTATAAAGTAGATCAGTAGTATTAGCAAGAAGCTATGTGAAGAGGTTAGATTTTAGCAGTTAGATTGTCAGGCTAAGACTGGAGGGATGCAAGTTTAAGTCTTTAGCCAGCCATGAAGCTTGCTGGAAAACCTTGAGCCTGTTTATCAGGCAAAAATCCAAAGAAACAAAACAAAAACAAAAAGGACACAAAAACATGTGGCATTTCGCAGACTAACTACTGTATTTTAATGTAAGCTTCCGTGGACACATCCACTTCTTCATACAACATACAAAAACTGACATTAAAATACAATAGTCTTTAAGATGCCAGATACTTTTGTTTTTTGTTTGTTTGTTTCTTTGGAGTGTGCCTGATATGCTTGCACAGACTAACACAACCACCTCTTCTAAAACTTGACCCAGTTGTTACTGTACTTACCATCCTAGGTTATTGTTAGGATATAATGGAAGAAACCACATCATGAAAAATATCATATATGTGTAGTAAATATTACATTGTAACTGTGCTCTTACTTAGGTAACAGTGTGAACTGTATATAGCATTGCAGACTTAATGAGTTTATGACAAACGATATTTCTGACCTGTGTGCTACTCTTATCTCTCAAAGGAGGCCTTACTGTCTATAAGCCTAGAGGTACTCTCCTTTACAGCAAAGAGTCACATCATCACCATTACAAATTTGCATTTGAAGATGTTTGGCCTGAGAGAGACTCAGTAGGAACGTGAAGGAGATGGGGGAGAAAATACGAGAGAGAGGGAAGAATGGATGTTTGGCTGAGAGAACTGGCATATGGTTGAGCAGAAGATGACTATCACAGTGTTCTTTGAGAATTACTACGTAGAATTTCTGTCTGTGAGGAAGGAGACAGGGACATCCCAGTCCCTGCCAGTGGCCATTGCACCTCCAAGCACCCATGAAGCGTTTTCCCACATCCAGCTTACATGTGAACATAGAAGGTGCAATGTCAGAGCTGAAAGATGAAGAATGAGAAACCAAAAAAGACAGAGAAAGAGTGGGTGGAGAGAAGATAAAAGGGGGAAAGCAGGGGATGTCCCTTCTGAAATAATACCAAGAAAGGTTGTGAACATGAAGGCTGGGTTATCTGTAGATGAGGACAGTTCAGAGTTTGTGGTTGAAGTTCCAGTTGTATCCCTACATCCCAGTCTAATAAGACCATTCCTTCCAAAGCACTCTCTGCCTCCAATCATGGATCAAAACATGGAAGAGGGTAGAATGGGAAGACCTGGGGAAATCATGAGGAATTATGCTGTCTTGTGGAAAGAAAAGGCAGACACAGAAAAAGAACTCTCTTTTCACAGCTACTCTGCCTTGTGGCATTCTCAGCCAAATGGCTAAGTCAGCTATGATGCCAGGGAATTCTTCAAATCATCAACTCAATTCAGAGGGCTAGTGTTAATCCCCTTGACTTTAGGAAACCTCTACTCATAAGCACACCAGGTTGCAAATTTTAAAAGCTCTTGTTCTTCAAATAACACAGAGACAGGACATTAGCTATCCTTCGATCCAGCGGGCCGGTTTTAAAATTAATGCACACCAGATAATTGGGATATGTTTAATGAAAAGCCTCCAAGGCATTATTATTTATTTTATTTAATACATTTTTAGTGCTGCATTTTAATATAAATGATGACATTATGCAAACAGTTCCAAAGAACTGCAAGAGAAGCTTTATTCTGTGCTAAAGCCTTATGTGCTACTGCAATTGGGTTGAAAGCAGATGGCTGCTAGGATACGGGGACAGAAAACAATGGCCAACTAAAATCCTACCTTCACTCTTCTGTTGGGTAACAACATTCTTCTAGTGATTATTTTGTGACTTTTTTTAAAGAAGAGAGTTTTCCAGGAAAGTCTTGTTCCACTCTTGGTTACAAAACTGAAATCATGTTTGATGAAAAATTTAGTGTTCCCACTTCTGTAGCTCTCTGCATCTCGATGACCTCTTTATTTAACGAACAGAAACATTCTGTACATAGCAAACACAAAGAAGATGTCCCTATGATTCTCTGGAACATTATGTCAAATGCATAACTATTGGAACATAGCAGAAAATAGTCATTATGCAGGTTCAAGGCTGCTGACAGTCAACAATGACTCAGGATTATTCTAAGACGTCATTGCATAGGAATGGCATTTTATCTTAGATGTTCTGACCAACTGATTTCAGGACTTAGTCTTCACAATTGAACCTAGAAGGTTTTTAGTTCCAGATCATGATTGTAGGCTCTTCCTCTTTAGCATCAGGCAGTCAAACGACATTGGAAATTTTCCAGTTCACCTATGTCAGCTATCTTGGACTCTCTGATACTACCCAGTGGTCAACAAGGTAGAAGTGCCCATATTCCTTTGGATTCATTACACAGAAGAAAGGGAAAGTTGACTACCACTGGACTTAATTAGCAAATTTTACTGGCCAGAATCCTACAGGAATTTTATTCTGGGTTAAATGAAACTGTGTAAACTGTGGCAGGAAACTAAGGCCAAATTAAAGACAGGCCACATGCATGCCTGGCTGCATGCCAGTCATATTATTAGGCACATGACTAGCCACATGACTGGCAGCTTGTTAATTAGCTGCAATTCAATTTCACTCAGTCCAGAATAAAGTCCCAATAGGATTCTGACCACTATGTGCTATGATGTATATGGGTGAGCTTTGGCACATCTCACTGGCTCTCCACTAGTACCTGCCAAGGCCACCTGGTGGGCATGGGATGCATCCCTTCTTCTGGGCATCACCCAGGAGTGATCTCTCTATCGGAATCTTGAAACTAAAAGAGATCCAGAGAGGAAGGAAGAAAAGAAAGGTCAGAAAAAGCCTGCCAAGGGAATTTCCCACCATATGGATGATATAAGGGAGAAGAGAAGAAACTGTGGGTAGTCAGTGGGAAGGAGGAGGAAGAGAGTGAGGTGAAAGACTGGGCAGATGCCCCCTAGTAGATTGGAGAAGAGCAGGATCCTGTTTAGGGACTGCAGGAACACTTGTCCCTGTGATCTGTCCCTGAGTATGCCAGATTTTTTACGTGTGTAATAAAATGAGCTTAGCACTTACAGTTGTGTTCAAAATTATTCAACCCCCAATGCTGTAAAGGGGTTTAGGGACTATAGTGTACATTTGGAATTGTATTCAGAATGAAATCCTACAAGGACGTTTTAAAGAACCAAATGCAACTAAAATAACATCATTTGTTTATGTAATACAGTAGTAAATGTTTCTTTTGTGGTTTCTTCATTGCCACAATTATTCAACCCCTTAAAGACTACCACTCTGAAGAAGAGAGGTTCATTCAGGTGTTTTCGATCAGGTATTGAAAACACCTGTGGATGTCACCGAGCACCAATCAAGCATAATAAGCACCAATTAGGCAGCTTTAAAAGGACTGTGATACTCAGCTCCTTCTAGACATTTACTGGTGTGGTTACAAACATGGTGAAGTCAAGAGAATGGTCCAGGAAGACAAGAGAAGAGGTGATTTGTCTTCACAGGAAGGGCAATGGCTATAAGAAGATTGCAAAGGAGTTAAACATACCAAGAGACACCATAGGAAGCATCATTCGCAAATTCAAGGCAAAGGGCACTGTTGAAATGCTACCTGGTCGTGGAAGAAAGAAGATGCTGACTTCGACTGCTGTGCGCTACCTAAAGCGTAGAGTGGTGAAAAGTCCCCATGTGACTGCTGAGGAACTGAAAAACGATTTGTCAGATGTGGGTATAGAAGTTTCAGCTCAGACAATAAGGCGCACACTGCGTAATGAAGGTCTCCATGCCAGAACCCCCAGGCGCACCCCCTTGCTGTCTCCCAAGAATAAGAAGAGTCGACTGCAGTATGCCAAAAGTCATGTGGGCAAACCACAAAAGTTGTGGGATAGTGTTCTGTGGACTGATGAAACAAAATTAGAACTGTTTGGGCCCATGGATCAACGCTATGTTTGGAGGAGGAAGAACAAGGCATATGATGAAAAGAACACCTTGCCTACTGTGAAGCATGGCGGAGGGTCAATAATGCTTTGGGGCTGTTTTGCTTCTGCAGGTACAGGGAAGCTTCAGCGTGTACAAGGTACCATGAATTCTCTTCAGTACCAGGAGATATTGGATGAAAATGTGATGCAGTCCGTCACACACCTGAGGCTTGGGAGACGTTGGACCTTTCAACAGGACAATGATCCCAAGCATACCTCCAAGTCCACTAGAGCATGGTTGCAGAGGAAAGGCTGGAACATTTTGGAGTGGCCATCGCAGTCACCAGACTTAAATCCGATTGAGAACCTCTGGTGGGACTTAAAGAAAGCAGTTGCAGTGCGCAAGCCTAAGAATTTGACTGAACTGGAGGCTTTTGCCCATGAAGAATGGGTGAAGATACCCGTAGATCACTGCAAGACACTTGTGTCAAGCTATGCTTCACGTTTAAAAGCTGTTATAACTGTAAAAGGATGTTGTACTAAGTACTAAGATTGAATGTCACTTGGGGGTTGAATAAAAACTAATAATGATGTGAGCACAGAAAAGACATTTGTGGTTATTTCATTATAAACTTAAGGTTATATTTCTCTGACCTACAAGTGCCTCTTTCATGTAAATGTAAGCAAGATGACTGAATGATCAAAATCAATGTCAAAATGGCCAAAACATTCAATTTCAGTGGGGGTTGAATAATTCTGAACACAACTGGTAGTTACTGCACTGATATACTACTTTAGCGCTCAATCACACTGGCACAGAAACAAAAATAATCAGCCCAGAATCCCATGTCCCCCAACGCATAGTTCTTTCTCCACACCAGAGACCCATCTACTTTTTAAAGGTTAAGTCCGTCCACTTTTTTCCAAAAAAAGTGCTCACACAGAGAGAGAGAGAGAGAGAGAGAAAGAGAGAGAGAGAGAGATTGGGGCAGCAACAGGACTTTGGCAAGGCACCTTCCCCTTCTCGTCCTGCCTCACGCATACGGACGCACACACAGAGAGAGACACAGAGAGCATCAGTACTCATCTCTATCTGCAAAGCCTCTCGCCCAAGACATTTCTTTTTAAACAACTTCTCCTAGGCAGACATCCTGGTTGTTGTTTTTGTTTGTTTGACAGTTTAACAAGCTTTTAAGTTCGTAGCCAAGACAAGATGAGGAAACAGTCATAGAGGATGTAAGGCCTTTTTAAAACAAATCCTTCAAATCACCTACAGACATTTCAAATGGAACCACAAACAGAAGCCAAGTGTCATTTCTTCAGTGTTGTCACACGAAAAGATTTACTAAAATATTTATGAAATGTGAGGGGGTGTACTCACTTCTGTGATTCTATCTATCTATCTATCTATCTATCTATCTATCTATCTATCTATCTATCTATCTATCTATCTATCTATCTATCTATCTATCTATCTATCTATCTATCTATCTATCTATCTATCTATCTATCTATCTATCTATCTATCATATTTGTCTAAGATTATCTAACATCCTAGATATTCATTTCCATTGTGATGTAAATAGCCAGTTCCCTTTAATTTTTAAAGCATGTGTAAATATAGCAATACAAATATTAGATACACAGGTGTGAAAAGACTCCTACTGCAACAGAAGCAATAGAGCAGCAAACCCTTCCCCACACAGGACAACAGGATTAGCCTATGAAGAGTAGGCTAAGCAATACAAGCCCAGCACCTCACTGGTGATCTCTCAACATCTGTCACCAGGGACAGCTGCTTTAGTTTGCCTAAAGGTGGGGTCAGCCCAGATGGGACCTGAAGAGACTGTTGAATACTTAAGATGTCATCCACAAATGTGGACAATTCACTGTTCAATTCTAATTCCAGCTGTCATATACACAAATTAAACAGCACTCTTTTTGATACTTAGAACTTCCTTGGGGACCGCTCTCCTTACTTCCCTCCATTCAGAGGGTTGTCTGTTTATTCCTAACCTCTGCTCTGTATTGTTCAGCTGTTTGCTAATCCATCCTCTTATCTCAGGATGGCTAAATGTATTCAAGAGCTCTTAGGCAAAGGTTTTGTGGAAATCCAAATAAATATTGTTTACTCACTCATATTGACTAACAGCTGTTGACATTTCTACATTTTATAAATTCCAAAAGAAACCACTTTAATGGTTGGCCAACTCACATTGGCCTTACGATTAATTTTTATATGGGCACTTAATTGTTCTTGAATAGTTTGGAATATGGCTTTCCCTTATTTGACAATCATGCCTTCGTGCTTTCAACCTGCTCTTCTCTAGACCCTTCACTTTTGGAAGCCCAACCAAATGTAATGGGGATATATGTATAAAAAATTGAAAAGGCAGATGTGTAGAAAGCCACACTTCGTGATGGCTGAAAAGGCCAGTGAATGCTGGGAGAGAAACCAAATATATGTAGGAATATTCTGAGCAATGAATCTGAAAGTCTGGGTGGGAAAATAAAAAATTCAGGAGAAAATGGTTTCACCCCATTTTTCCGAAGATGGTTGGAAAACCTAGAAAAATGCTCCAATTTCAGAATGAGTGAAATGCTTTTTAAAATAAAGTTTCACTCACTCAAAATGCCAGTAACTGTTTAGTATGATTTGAACAGAACTGGAGAAAAATGATTCCTGCACATTCTGTAAAAATGTAGAACATTAAAACACAGCATGTATAACAACATTTAGTGGGCCTTGCCATTCTCGTAAGACAAGCATACACTGTGGTTTCATTGCTTGTGGACTGCAGGATGCAGCAGTTTACAACTCTCACTAATATCCATAAGGTTGCTTGCACACAAATTAGGTTTCTATGTTTTTAATTTTTATAAATATGCCAAATAGTAGAATTTCATATGCTAACAAACAAAACATTTTATGTTGCCAAAGCTGTAAAATAAGTTTAGGTTTTATATGAAAATGAGTATCACATGTACTTTCTTTCTTTCTTTCCCATTCCTTAGACTGAGGATGGGGTAGAAAATAATAGTGATCCCCCCCATGATTTCATATTTACATAGATTTTACATCTCTAATGATGACTATGGGTTACAAGCTTTGCATGGTTCTAACCACTGAACTTTACATTCTTTTAAGCTCTGGAAATAGTTAGGAACAAGCTTCTTTAAAAAAAACTAAAGAACAAAATTCTGAAATTAATTTCAGTAATGAGGAAAACAAAACAAAAAAATGGCTCTGAACAAATAGTAAACTTCTTAACAAATGTCTAAGAAATGTTTTCAAATCTTCCAGTGTTGAGATACAATGAAGAACAAATTTAATAGAATTTGTTTCCAGTGGATGCAGAGATGCTGCATTAAGTTCTCAAACTCATAATTTTAGCACAGCCTTCGGCGTAGATATCTTATTTGGTTGAATATGGTTGTCATACTTGCACAGTAATCATGTCAAAACTACTAACCTTCTCCCTAATAGGATTCTACATGATATTTTAAAAGCATTACACTGGTAGTGACTTTGTTAGGTTCTCTCTGCACTTAAGTTTTCAGACACATATGTAAGCAACAGAAACTGCTTTAAAGATAACAAAAAGACCTACGTGTAATAGTATATAAGCCAATATCATATTTTATTCCAAGGGTGCTAAATTCATGATTTCAAAATAACTAAGCTGTCCTGAGTGAGAGAAGGTTTCACGTAATACAGCTTCCATCAACATTAAATAGCATACACGACAACGAAGGATTATTTGAGTAACAACCCAAAAGACTTCTGGAGCACCACAATTATTCACTCCTAGTCTAAATGACTGTGACACCAATGTCTTATATCTTACCCATTCAACTGAAGTCCAATTTCCTGCATGGCAATTTGAGCTATCTTGTGGTCTACCAAAAACCTCTTGAAACCCCCTGGTATTTTTTTGTGACAAAATGAGAGCATAAAAACATACATGGGAAGCTCTACCACATAAAGACAGGCAAAAAAAAAAACAGCCTGAGGCATGACTTGAGCATCTATGCCGTATAAGATTGACATCAACACCCAATATTCTTGGGCAAAAGACCCCAAGTAGGGCCACAGCAGGGCAGCACTTTGCTGAAGGTGGGAGCGGGGCCAAACCTGAAAAGGATATTTGAATGTGGCACCAACCAAGTAAAATTATCTGTTCTCAAAAGGAGGCGCCATATTTCACTCTGTTGTCTTTCAGAAGCATCATATATGTTAACATAATTTCTTAATATCACAGAAGAAAAACAAAACATAAAACATCCCTGATGCAGATGGAGATACCAATAAAAGAACACCATTCCTTACAGCTACAGTATTTAAATAGGTAAACAGTTACACATACAGATAATGAATAACTTTTATTCATTACTGATTTTTTAAACATCACTAAGTAGCAAGATTTCTAAATCTGTTTCAGTCTACAATGCAATCAATCTCAAATCTTGCTAAATATGTGTGCCTAATACTGGCCAAAATTCTGCTATGCAGCTCTGCTGGGGTAGTGTTTTCTAATTTCATTTCGTGTTTCATAGAACTTCATCTCTTTGTGAGCACGTCACATGCAACCTGAAATCAAAGTGGAAACTTTTTAATCAGCAGCAATCCACTGCTGTTGGTGACCTCATTCCTGCTACTCTGGAAGACCTACACAACAGGATATTGGCCATAATTATTAACTCAAATAAGGCTGTACTCTGCACTATTCCCTATAAATCTCTAACTCATAATTTTAGTACAGCTTTCAGCATAACAGGAACAAGACTGACATGCCTGGGTTGCCCCATTATTTTGAATGGAAGAACGCTTAAACTGCAAGATTAGGTTGCCGAGATGCAAGGATGCAAATATGTTCCCTATCCCTGCAAATCACAACCATTTACCTTAGAGCAAGAGGATATTTTGTGGCTTTGTATTTATTTTCTGCTTTTGTGTTGTTAAAGAACTAGCAGTCTCTTCTGGATTCCAAAATATATTCAATTCAAAATAAATCCAATTCAGATTAGGAATTTTGCAAAGCCTGAGCAAATATCTTCTTGAGCATCTTGATTTGGCTGAGGCTTTGGGTTCCTACTTCAACTCTTGGTTCTGATTTCACAAGAAATGAAAATAAGCAAATGATTGTGAACATGTTCCACCATAGGCAGAATGAGACACACTGATTGCAATACTAACATTAGTTTCCCCACTGAAGTCATGAAGTAGAAGAATATATTCTTCAAGTCATCAGCACTAGTGAATTTATATATATATATATACGATTTTGATCAAAAGGAAGAAGAAATTGATCACAGCATCATAAACAAACACAACCATTAGCTATACTACCAGGCATGGTGCAATTTCACTCCAGGTAAGAGAAACAAATTTGCTAAATTTCACTAGCAAAAGAGCAGGATTGGAAAAACTCTCCTGTGGTATTTATGCTCCTTGACCATGATGGCAGAAACCATCTGAACTTCCAGGATTACCCAGTCTGTGATTGGCTTATCTTCTTTGTAAAAAAACAGGAGACATTATAATTGTAGGATATACTGTAAGTCAACAAAGAGCAAACTACAAAGGTAAATGCAAATGTAAGAAAGATTTCTGAACTCAATTGCATTTTTAACATTATTCCAACAGTAATACTAAAATAGGCAGAACCGTCCAAAACTGTCCCTGAAGTTCCTTTTACTATCTAAATCCAAAGCCTGCTAACCTCATTACAGCTCAGCTAGCCTGAAATCATTTTCCATTGGCTCACTGAAACCACCAAGGACAGATACCCAAGAAATTATTGCACTGAAAACTCTTTTTCTGCAGGGGTGTTAAAAAGACCCAAGGAATCATTTGAAAATGTGTTGCATATGGCACTTCTTACCATGCTGAATTACACACACATAACATGGAACTACATCTACTGGAGACACAGTTGCTTTTAGAGCTCAATTTCTCATCAGACCTCCTGCACAATTTCCCATATCCTTTTATCTCTAACTGAAAGACGGAAAGAGTTACCTGATCCAAGACCCTGATGTTCCACTAAAATTTAGGAACCACCATTCTTTGAAGAAACAAGCACATTAACAGGATTTTCAGAACCGCCCAAAATTCACAGTTCTAGGTTGTGAGAATCAAGGAGCCATGATAGTTATGCTATTACATCATGTACAGAAGTTGATAACCTGCAGAGGCCTAAATCAGGTGGGTAACTTGACAGCTTCCAGAGAACTGCATGTTTTTATTTGTCTGATTTATACACACCTTTTCAGCCAGAAATGGGTTCCAATGTGACTGAGAGAAACATTTTAAAATGTAACAGGTACATCTAAAAGGATACAAAAAACTTCTTTAAGCAAACTACAAACAATTAAATAAATTACAACATTAAAACATTAAAGTAGAACAGACTGCCTCTGGAGGCAGGGAGTTTTCCTTCACTGGACGTTTTTAAGCAGAGGTTGTAAGGCCATCTGTCAGTCATTGTTTTAGTGGTGGATTTCCTGCTTCTGCAGGGAGTTGGAAGCAGTGACTCTTGGGTTCTCTTCCAGCTCTACAATTCGATAATTTTGTTTTCTAAATCAAAAACCAAAAACAAAATAGGCACAAAGGATGGAAGACAGAAAAAGTATGGAAATTAAAGAATATTAGACTGGTATTTGATTTTCCCCATCCTGTTACTGACAGGATAACTGGAAGTTAATAACTCACTAGATTGTCACAAGCTGGAAATGACCTGATGACAGAAAATGCCAGGCACCTTTATGTAGCAAGTAAAGTCTGGTCTGATCATAGTCTGGATAGGAAAACACCTGTCTTGACTTTCATTATGGGGGGAAAAACATAAAAACAACAAATAAACAAACATTCATAATGAAACGAAACAAAAATCCATCTCCCTGAAATCTTTTAGAAACCAAATCTTTCTTACAACAAAGCATCTTACCTGTACAGTCTTTGTCTAATAATAACAAAGACAATTCCATCAAGGTTGAAGTGTTTAACCTTGGAACTACTTTTAATGTCAAGAGGGACCTATTTAATTTTAACTTCACAAACTGATTAAGCAAAATAATTTCCAAGAGATTACTTCTCAGGCTCAAATGCTAAAAGAGTGCAGTGTAAAAATCCATCGTGACTTTCCTCCAAATTAATTTATTTGGAATGTGGGAATAATTCAAATAAATACAGGTTTTTTAAAGTTTTTTATTTTAGATTATATTTGTTTACATTTCTTTGTCTCTTGAGTCCCCGGATTTCATTCCATTTTAAGAAAGGAAAGACAGTATATGTAGCAATCTGTTTTTGACTTGTTGTAGAAGTGGGGTAGAAGACTGACTTTAATTTCTGACTCACAATGCTACATGTTTAACAGCTATTGCAAATGGTGTTCTCTTAAGATTTAGATAAACATATAAAAAACAGAAACAGTAATATCAAACATTTGGTATGATTTTTGGTGAGCACTTTTAGGCCCTATTAATTTCATCTGCAGAGTTCCACTGTTTAAATAACTTCCCCTGAAATCAAGAGTCTGGATTAACAGTGATTCAATTGTTCAAAAAAAAAAAAAAACCTCCAGTTTATAAATGTGGGATATTGTGCTTATGTATTCATGATTCAAAATGCCAGAAAATGGCCCAACATCAATGTACATATAGTGCCGGCAGGAAAAAGGATGGCAAGTAGAGATGAGGGTATTCATATTCGTACAAAAATACGAATATCCCCCCCACAGGTGGAAATAACAAGGGTCCAACCCTATGGAGCCAGACCGTCCACTCACCATTCGGCCACTGCCACGGGCACAGAGGCATCTTCCTATCATGCTGTGCTCCGCAATGGATTAGCCACTGTGCAACCTGGCAGAGAGGCTTGTCATCCCGCTCCAGCCAGGAGTGGCTAATCCATTGCGGAGCACAGCGCAATAGGAAGATGCTGCTATGCCCGCTGCAGTGGCCGAACAGTGAATGGACGGTCCGGCTCCATGGGGCTGGACCCTCGTTATTCCCACCTGTGGGGAGATAATCATATTTGTCTACATATACAAATACCCCCATCTCTAATGGCAAGCTTTACTTAGCAAAGGACAACCTGACTATTGACAACACCAATGGCAGCAATTAAGATGGTCTACAGCAATGGTTCCCAACCTTGGGTAACCCAGGTGTTCTCAGACTGCAACTCCCAGAAACCTTCACCATTAGCTGTGCCAGCTGTGGTTTCTGGGCATTGCAATCCAAGAACTTCTGGGTTACCCAAGGCTGGGAATAACTGGTCCACAGGATACTATCTTGTGCTCACCACCATTCACAAAATGACACTAACTAAGGGAAAATTCCAGAAGTGTTTACATTTTTTTGTCTCTTCGGTCCCCAGATTTCATTCCTTTTTTTCATCAGTTAACTACTTCTCTCCCAAACACAAAGCAATTGTCATGGCTGTTTTTTGAGAAAGTTGAATGGTAGTGAGCATAAGAGATAAACACATGATCTGTACTACGGTTGCTGGACAGAGGACAGAAGCAAGAACAGCTGTGATGTGGGTACACTCACTCTGTGCCAAAATATTTTGTATGCATGATTTCCAAAAGATATCCCTTTGCCTTTTGAAATAAAAGGAGAGAGCTAGGAGTTAGCAAAAATTGTCACTAGAAACCAAGGTCAAAATTATTCATACTACGTATATGAAAGAAAATGAAGAAAGACAAGGACAAAAGTAAATTCATCTGAAATATGGTGTTGGGGGATAGCCGTACTGATAGTACCGAAAGCCAGAAAATCAGAAAAGTGAGTGCTCAATCAAGCCTGAATTCTTACTAGAGCAAAAATGAGCAAATTGACTGCATTCTACCATGCACATATACTGAAAATACAGAACTGATTAGAAAAGACAATATTGCTAGGAAAAGTAGGAAGACAGTAGGAAAAGAGGAAGACCTCTTTATGAGACAGATTGCCTCAATAAAGGAAAGCACACTTGTTAGCTTGTAAGACCTGAGCAGAACTTACTGGAATAGATAATATTGTTAGGAGCGGGGGTAGTAGGAAGAGAGAACAAGCTAACATGAGATGCTGTTGGTTTGCAAGTTCTGACAAGACATTTGAGAGGTTACTACCTCATATAGTCACTAAACATTAGAAGTGACATGATGGCACCTAACAGCTTTGGAGGGTTTTTTTCTTAATTACCAGACAATTGCATAGTGACAAGACAGATGGAACGGCTGAAATTACGAAAAGATTTAGACACCAAAGTTCTGCTAGTATTCAATAAGGCCATCTCCAACTACAAAACAAAGAAGCAAATATAGTAATTTCAGTTTAAATGAGTGAGTTTCTGAATATTTGTTCTCTGTTATTTTAAATACAGTATACTGTATATTTTAAAATATTTTTGCAATCAGACACAGAATCTGTCTCTCCGAACCAATGTCTGTCTGACTAGAAAGGAGGTAAAAAGTTTTCCTCCTGAGTGTGAGCTAGTTGGGTTCTGACTGAAAGGGTCAAAAATTCAAATTAGCTCAGACTACAGCTGATTTCCCATTTAAAGGCCTGGCCTGGAGCCTGGTCTCAGAAATCTAGAGATAATGTTTACTAAAAGTACTCAGGGCTGGGACACATACAACTGCTCTGTCCTTTTCTAATGCAAGAAATATTTTGTATGTGCCTTGCAAAACTATATGCCATCTGTCACTCAATTACTTTCTTTAAAGCAAATCTATCTTTTTTGTGTGTCTTCAAACTAAATCTTCTTTTGAGTTTCTGTGACCTTTCATTGACCTCCAGACCTCTCATCCCAGCCAACAAAGCTGCAACAATGTATCTATTTTAGAACAGTCTTGCTGGTAAGCCTGTTCCAAACATGCTCAGCTTATAACAAAGTAACAGTTTTAGCCTTTTGAAAGGCCTTTTTTTTGAAGACCCATATTTCAGCCACTGCAGCCTGGATTCCTTCGAAATGAACAAACAAACAAACAGGTGGGGAACAATCATTCTCTTTCAAGATAAGCAAGACTGATCTTTTCAATTTATATGATCTGTTTTAAATCTAAGGACATTTAAGGTCACTTGCTTCCCCCTGGGAGGAACAGTTTTACTTTTTAAAATATGTGACTCAAAAGCTCTTTGCCCATAGTTCCCCAAAACTGGCACAGTGCAAGAGCAGACTATCTGCTACATCTGTGCCAAATCTGGTGCTGATCCAAAGTCCAACTTCAAGGTTATAACTTTTTGTTTGGGCCACCCTTATTTTTAAAATTGCCTTGTAAAATGCTGGTTTGCTCTACTGCACAATTATCTCACTGCACTCTTGTGCTGTGATAATAAGCCAGCCGAAGTTAAAGTTAACAGATATCTGGCACCTTAAATAATGAATACAATATAATTGTATTTTAAAGAGTGCATCAATTCAAAGAAGCAGCTGAAGCTTTATCATATAAAATTTCATTCTATCACAGCACTTCCACAAGAAGAATGAACAGATGTATAAATGCTTTTCACATATGAGTTTTGGGGTTCTCAAAGAATGAAGCCTTTGGAATGCCGTAAAAAATGTAATAATTTGTCCCACATTAGATT
Organism: Pogona vitticeps; assembly: GCF_051106095.1. Lineage (NCBI taxonomy): Eukaryota > Metazoa > Chordata > Lepidosauria > Squamata > Agamidae > Pogona > Pogona vitticeps. Next base: position 161,735,761 of record NC_135785.1, read on the forward strand.
CAATACAAAATCCCTCCATATAACACAGCATATAAAACAGTGGTAAGTAAGTAAGTAAGTAAGTAAGTAAGTAAGTAAGTAAGGAAGGAAGGAAGGAAGGAAGGAAGGAAGGAAGGAAGGAAGGAAGGAAGGAAGGAAGGAAGGAAGGAAGGAGGAGTAATAGTAGTAATACAGATAGATATCTTGAACATAACACACCAGACATAGTAGTAATAGAATGAAGAAATGTCCAGATCATTGACACTGCAATTCCAGGGGATGCCAGAGTTGAAAATAAAGAATTGGGGGGGGGGGGGGAATAACAAAGTACAGAGACCCGGCAATCGAAACATCTTGCCTCTGGAAGAAACACACACCAGTGGTCTTCGTAGTCACTGGGGCTTTGGGAACAATATCAAGAAATTTCACACAGTACTATAAGCAGTTGCAGATCTCAGAAATAACACCATCAGAGGTACAAAACCCAGCAATATTAGGAACAGCATACATACTGTGCCACTATTTAACAGATACTTAGATTTCTGGTTAAAACTTGTATCTGTTATATAATACCAGTCAATGATTTCATCAATATGACTGTGTCTGGTATTTTTCAATAATAATACAAGTATCTTAAAATTTCCCAGTGGTGGGGAGCACTAAATGTTAGTAATAAGGAAAGCTGAGGATGAAGAGATTACGTTATATTAATGATTATTTTTCCCTTTTCTTAACTCTTTGTGTGTGTGCCTGTGGATCATGATTTTTGTATCCTGGGTTTATCTTTGAATTAAAAATAAATTAAAATAAAAAATAGTTTTCGGCTTCCATCATCATCTGAAGTAATTGATTAATTGAAGACCCACCACTGGGATGCTCATGTTACAAGAGGTGTATTTGGACACTGACAAGTAACTTTTTGCAAAATTCCCACTTCATCTTGACACTTTGGTTTCTTTCCATTTTTAAACTACGGACAACATTCCATCCAATGCTCACCAATCCAGACATGCTTCTTCCTCTTTCTTTCTTTTAACCTTTGCTTTCGGAGTTTCTCCTTACAATCTGTGCACAACCTCAGAGCTATGTTGAAAATCTTTATTTTAGTTTAGTTTTTACCCTCTGAATTTCACTCAGAAGTAAGTCTCTTATAACTATTTTTGCCCCACCTGTCTCCTTAAAAAGGATCCAAAATGGCTTACATCATCAAAAGGCTGTATTTAAAGCTAACAGTACATATACAAACATTTACAAACAAATACCAGAATAAAAAAAAGAAAACGAGAGCAACACCAAAAACATATTCAAAGCAATAAGGCACAACCATCTACAGTGGTGCCCCGCATAGCGACGTTAATCCGGATTAACTTCGTTTAATGCGTTCCTATGGGGCCCAAACTCACAGTTCAGCGAAGATCCTCCATAGCCGCCATTTTTGCGCCCTCGGTAAGCGAGGAAACCATGCGAAAATGGTTGCGGCGGCCATTTTGGGCACCCAGCGGCCATTTTGGAACCGCCGATCAGCTGTTTAAAAAACATTGCAATGCAAAGATCGGTAAGCAAAACGCTTACCGATCATCGCAATGCGATGTTTTGCCCATTAAAACATCGCAATGCGATCGCATTAGCGATAAAAAAAAATAGATCGCTATGCGGATTCGTCGTTAAATGGTGCGCTCGTTATGCAAGGCACCACTGTATCTGAAAACCCCACTCAGACATCCGGTCATTCAGAGAAAACTTGCTGAGGTTAAGTAGCCAGATTGTTACTTTGATACGTACCAAAAAAAGTCTGCTTAAAAATTATTCTGGTGACCTCTTTCCTAGATCAGAAAAAGTGGCCTTAAATCAGGATGGGCAAAATGCACCTCTAGGACATTGATGGACTTTTTTTATGGGTAGCAGTGGTGGTGAGTTTAAAAAGTATTTTTTCCACTTCTAAAGGACTACAGTAGTAATGATTTTTATAGTACAGGGGTCTCAAACTTGCGGCCTGGAGGAAGTAGTTTGTGGCCCCCGCCTTAATATGAAAGTTTAAGGAGCAGGAGCAGCAGCAGCACCTACTTGGCAAGTGTGGGACTTCCTCCCCACCTTGTAGGGGCTGGGTCCTGCCTGCCCCCCCAAAGTGCCCACACGTCCAGAAGGGGAGCCCTCTCCCTGCCCAGCAGTCTTCTTCCTCAGGAGTTTGGTGCCACCAAGGCTTCTGCTTTTATGTCTCCCCCCCCCGGTGTTCTTTGCGGGTCACCTGGTGAGGCTGCTCCTGCTGTCACCTTGTCCTCTCTGCACTTCTCCTTCCCCCGCCTGGCGCTCCTCCGTTCCCTGCCCAGATGTGCCGCAGGAGGGGGTGCTGCTGAGAGAACAGCCTTCTTGTGCGTGTTCCCCTCCACCCCTGGTCTCGCTGAGCCACACTGGGCAAGACAATGGCATCTTGCCAGAGTGGGAGTCAAGAAGCCCCAGGAAGCCCCATTAGCCCTTGGGTAGGGGGGAGAGATTACTCTGCTGATGGGGCCAGCCTTGCAGAAAGGGTGCATGCAGCTGCTAGGGGTGTGTGAATCTGTGGGCATTTAAAGTCCAAAGGTTTACTGCCACCCCCTCCACGGAACCTGGGTGCCTTGTCTTCCTGCAGCATCCCTCCATTGTCCCCAACCTGTGTCTAAAAAGGGCACACTTCTTATGTGGAGAATGGTAACACGCAGGCAAGAGCAGACCACAGGTGGAAATCTTGCTCTCTCCGGGTTGTCGTCCTTGCTTGTTCACTGCACTCATTTTACTTCTGGCTCAAAACATGCAGGTGGGAACCCGTACAAAAGCAAGTTCCCTATAAGGAGGAGGACTTGTGCTCTTCCCTCCCTCCCAGCCCTTTCCTGTTTCTGCTCACAGCCAGGTGAGCAACGGACAAGCCGGGCTGTTGCCAAAGACAGCCGCCTTTTCCCTTCCACCTTGCCTCTGTCCTCGGCTTTTGAATGCTCGCCCAGATATAGTGTTTCTGAACAGGGAGGCTCTGTCCGCTGACTGTGGCGAATGGCTTTTGGCACACTTTCCCTCGGCAAGCTGGCCTGATCTGCTGGAGAGGCTGGTCACCCTGGTGCCCCTTCCAAAGCAAAAGGGTGCAAAGGCAGCGGCTCTTGATTCGGCAGCTGCGGGTCATCCTGAGTGGGCGACAGAGCTGCTTCCTTGGGTCGACCCTGTTTGTCCTGCTGAAGGGCAGGGCTCTCACCGGAGGGTGCTGGGGACGGGAGGAGGAGGGAGGATAAACAACGGCCAGTCAGCAGACAGAGCCTCCCTGTTCAGACACAAAAAGCTTTAAAAAAGCTTTTCTTGTGGAAAATCTGATGCGGCCCAGCCTCACCCAGACTCTGCTTCCAGTGGCCCCCAGGTAAATTGAGTTTGAGACCCCTGTTATATTATGTGAGTTTGGTACCAGATACCCCAAAGCTCCAAAAAGTAGCAGGAATTTCCCCTCTCCTCCAGTTTTAAGTGTGTCCTGTGCTGGCTGGGTGCTAGGAGCAAACAGATGCCCATTCTTGCCCTCCTCTTTACCCCACAAACCCTCCTGGTCGCTCACGCTGAACACTCTGGGCATTCTCCTCAGCGCCCTGATGTGCTGATGCTGGAGAGCTTGGTTGAAGCAAAAGCCTGGCCCAACCAAGATCCACCAGCAGGAGAGCCCTGAAGCGGCCTCTGTCAGCGACCCAGCCCAGAGTAGGAGTGACCAGTGGCTCTGGGCTGGCTCAGAACCCTGTTGCTGTGGCAACCATGTAAACCAACAGGCTCTGGAATCCAACAGAGCAACTGCCAATTTTTGAATGAAAACTAGTCTAAGCTTTCACAAGGCTCAGTGGTGGTTACATAATCTGGACTTCCAATTGCTGTCCTGGCCTAGAAGCAGCAGCCTGACGCCTGGCATGCCTTCTTTTGAGAACACCTGCAAAGTTGCTGAAGGATCATGTTCACTTCTTGCAAACACAAAACACCGGTTCCTCTTTGCTTCCCTTTTCAGCATCACGGGCTACTTTGCTCTTCTTTTTCACTTCCGCTGCTAGTCGATCAGGAAAGTTCATTCCCAGCATCTCCCAGAATGAAGGTTCCTGAGACAGCAGGAGTTGGTGCTGATATCTGGGCTGGGCTGATGGGGGCTGCTCTTATTTTTTCCCACCATGAACGCCAAGGACCAAAGATGGTATCCAGGAACCCCTAGGTCTTTTGGAAACAATATCAAGAAATTCCACACAATATAAGCAGCTGCAGATCTCAGAAATAAACACCATCAGAGTTACAAAAAAATGGCAATATTAGAAACAGCATACATACTCTACTGATATTTAATTTGTATCTGTTATATAATACCAGTCAATGTTTATATAATTTTGATTGACTGTGTCTGGTATTTTTGAACAACAATAAGACTAAGAATAAGAATGTGCCATCAAATAAATTCCGACTTACTATGACCTTTTCAGAGTTTTCTAGGTAGAGAAAATACTCAGAAGTGGTTTACTTTCCCTTTCTTCTGGGGAATTCCTGGGACTGGGCAGCTTTGCCCAAGGCCACACAGACTAGTTCTTCTGAGATGCACAGTGGGGAGCTCAACTCCCAAACTCTGATTCCACAGCCAGATACCTAATTCACTGAGTTAGCTGGCTGAGTAACTTATTAAAATAAGTTATAATATTAAAATATAAATACATACACAGTGATATTAGCAGAATATTGACAGAAAACAATTTAAAACATCTTGGCAACACATCAGAAAAGTATAAAAATACAGCATCCCTCATTTAAGGCTTTTTTTTTTACCTCAGCAAGCCACTCAATTGCCAATAGCCTTCCTGAAGAGAAAGATTTTACTTGCTGATTTGGAAAGACAACAGGGAAGGGGCTAACACAGCCTCTCAGGGAGCCTCAGAATAGCAATCAAAAAGATCCTCTCTTGTGCCCTCATCAGCCGTGAATTGTAATGGCTACAAGATCAAAAGAAGTCCTCTCCTAAAAATAATAAAAGTCAGGGATGCTCATATGGGGAGATGCAGTCCTTGTTTGGGGCTTTATAAGTCATAATCAGCAACCTTAATTCAGCCACTTACCTAATTAAGATATATAAATATAATGTTCATTTGTTTATATATAAAGCAGCACGCTTTGCTTTATATGAGAAGATTGTTTCTAAGACAATATATATGACAATATTTTACACAAGCTCAATTTCTTCATTAAAACAAGCCACAACAGAACCAATACTTTACATATATCTTATACATTTTTCATTCATTCATTCATTCATTCATTCATTCATTCATTCATTCATTCATTCATCAATCTTTCATAATATCCTGGAAAACCCTGATACTAGTAATCAAATTATTCCTTCCACACTTTGGAATTAGAAATCACAAGATTCCATGTACACATATCTAACTTCCATGTACAGAACAGGGCAATTTACTCCCACAATCATATTGTTGCAGAATCTACATGGAACTAGACCTGTAATATAGGCATTCTATAAGACTTGTCACCTGAATTTACAGACAAGATATGGCTAGGAGAAGAACTGTCTCAACAAATCTGATGGTACTCTTCTGTTCTACCAAAAGTAATGTACTAGAAGGTTGCAGGTCTATACAGAAATCTCATAATTTCAGCAAGCAAAAAGCCCTCCTACACAGCTATCCTATTCCCTATCAATCATTGAAACGTGAAAATAAGCATTTTAAAAAGAATTTAAAGCTGTCCAAAACAGAGTACTGTAAAGTGGAAAGAAGTCCATGAAGACAGCCTAGGAAATCCATGAATGTATGTACGGCTATACATATATGAGGGGAAAAGAGATAGAGAAGGGCGGGAGAATGAGAGCAAGCAAGAAATAACAGGCTACACATCAAATATTCCATCTGTATTTGCATCCATCTGTACCCACCTAAGCATGGCACCCCATTAAATTCCATTCTGTGGCAACACTGCATATTATGCAGCACGATGATTGCATCCTATAGGTGATAAATTATGTCCACATTTGAATGAGGAAGTTATCACAGTTTACTACTGTTCACAGACTAATGTGCTGCCAGTATACCCCTACTCCACATTCAAGCTGCAATCCTCTACAAAGACACTTTGGAATAAACACGTAAAACTGAAAGTGACTTATTTTCAGTAGGGATAGATAAGATTGCACTGCCACTCTTTTAAGGCAGGAGGGTGGGTCTTGTATTACTCTAGATGTCAATGAATTCACTGTTCTGATCATCTTTCCCCATTTGCCATGCTAGAAGAGACCGACGGGAATCTGAGTCCAAAGGCATATAGAAGGCCACACGCTCCCTGGCTCTGCTTTAAGAGATACCCTATAATTGTAAGCCCAAGAGCTAACTCATGTGTTTGATACACTAGACAGCAATCAGGCATGAGCTTGCGTCATAGGATTGCTGTATGCCACATCCTTCTTCTTGTCTTTGAAAGGCAATCTAAATTGGCTCATACACACATGATTTGTATGGGTGGATGAGCCATCACAGATACAATAACAACACAGATTAAACTTTCATATCTTCTCACATCACTTTGCACACAATGCTTTTCAACAGAATCACTTCCCACATTCAGCCAGGAGTCATCAACGGCACAGTAGCGAAGTGCATAGAAATCGGCTGTGAATCAGGCTGTTGTCAGGCACAAACAGGGCCACAACGCTGCTGCCGTCAAATGTTATCAACTTGGGTTTGCAAGAGTCCTTTCTGTTTTCCCAACTCCTCTCTGAAAGTAACCTCCAGAAAAGAAGCATGGCTTAGCAGTACTGCACGTGCTTTGCAAGCTGAAAAGTCCCAGAGCATTCCTGGCATCTCCAGAGAGAACCTGTAAACACTGTTTTCTGAAACCCTGGAGAAGCTGCCATTTAGCATGGACAAGACACAGCTAGATAGCAGGGTGGATAAAAAAATCAATGATTTTTTAAAAAAAATTAAATTGATTTAAATCACAGTTCAATCACAATGTATATTAAAAATCATTTTTAATTTAAATTGTCAAAAATTACTTTTTTAAATTTAAATCATACCTTAAATCAATTTAATTTAAATCAAATCCATCCTGCTAGACAGTGAATGTTCTGACTTGATATAAGCAGATTCTTATGGCGAGAATCCAGGGGTATACCACTCAGTTCCATAGCTTCTGTCAGTGGATTAGCAACTTTCTCTCCCCACCCTCAACCCTGATTTATATTGTTGAAAGCTGAGGCAGTACGTTTTTCTAATCCCCACTAGAGCAAGTGCATTGCGAGAAGAAACTGCAGGAGGGGAGAGTGACCAGCACTCCCAGTTCCACTAGTGGAATCCATTGTGGCCTAGGTTGTTCTTTTTGTTTTGAATGACTTTTTTCTAGTTCTTTTTTTGGGGGGGCAGCCCAGTTCTATGCATGACCTCCCAGAAGTAAGAAGAAAATGAATGTAGTTTACTCTCCAATAAATGTATGCTGCACACCTACCTGTGAATAAGCCACACTGAATAGAGTATGACAAACCTCCGAGTAAACACTGAATTTAATGGTGCTAACTACTAACAAGCTTGCAGTGAAGCACTGGATGCCTTATTTTTCCTTTGTTTTGCATCAGCTTTAAATGACCTTGACAAAATTTGAAATCCACTGTCTAATAGTCAACTGACATATTTGTAAAGATACCTAAAACTTAAGTCAAACAAAGAAGAGCAAGATATTTATTCATCAGATTACAACTTAGAACTTGCAAGAAACCAGAGAGCTTTTATCCCAGGCTTTTCAGCGCTCTACCTTCATCGTTTTTAGAGAGAAGATATTCAAGTATTCCTATAACCAACACTTTTTGTCCCTGCCAATCTGGCATGGTGGAAACCATGGAACATGACCTTTTATACAGAGTATTCGATAAGGATTCATGCAATGTACTCATTTCCTCAATTTTAAAACATTATCCAGGTAGATTTGACAAATCCTACATCTCTTTTCTCCTCTCTGATTCTTCAAATGAAACTACAGCCAAGGTTGCAAACTTCTGTGCAGTAGTTTGTAGAATAAGAAAACCAATGACAACATCACCGCAACATCTAGATTAGAAACTCACACTTAATTGTAATCTGAATTTCCGTCTGCTTGCTGAATAGGCCTGTAGTTGCAGCTTGTTTTGATTGTGAATATTAGATACTTTGTTACTGCATTTCAGTCTTGGATATCTAACATGGGTGACATAGACCCAAGCCCACACCAGAGGCTACAGAGAGACCACAGCAAGAGCCAGAAATAGAGGAACTGACAGAAGAGGTGCATGCAGAAAGTGACTATGGGGGAGGTTCAGGAAGAAAAGGTGGGAAAAGACAGGAAAAAGAGGGTGGAGTTTGAGGCAGGAATGGGGGAGGTAAAAAGGAGGGAAGAGCAGTTGCCCCCGGTTGGGAATGGGTGTGAATGGAGGATCCCTGGACGGGATTATGGGAGAGGCTAAGAGTGCCTAAGGAGGAGGCAGATTATAGAAGGAGAACGTAGATTCCACCCAGACCCTCTTATTGGGGAGAAGCCGAGGCGAGAGAGTGGAGAAGGAGATTGGGAGAGGAGATAGAAAGAGTTGAGAGAGAAAGGAGAGAAAGATTGGAATGGAGAGTAAGGGAGATGAAGAGAAGTAGTTACACAGAGGATCCTGGGAGAGCCAAGACCACGAGAGACAGATCCTGTGGGATGATGACCATCCTGATGACCAGGATGATGAGACCATGCCCCTGTTGGAAGGCCCGACGGGGCAGACCGTAAGAGACTGGGTCCCCACGGATCTCCCAGGACCATGGAACAATAACAATATGTAAACCCATTCCTGTTTGAAGATTGGAAACCTCTTCCGGACCTGTTGGCACAAGGAGAAAAGACTCACAATCATGTTCCAGATACTTGTTTATTGTTAAATGCACCAATAAATCTTTCACCTGTTTTGAAGCAACAAAAATCTACTGATTTTTTTTAACTGAACCGGGAGCCAAAAGTAGAACCCTCACAATGAGTCACTTTAGTGATAAGAGTACTCAAAAAAGTAGTATTTATGATGTAAATGGAAGATTCAGTCCTTTATCTTGCTAAGATTCCTGTCAGTCTTAACTGTGGTCTAAAACCTTGCTGCTATGCATCTGGGCCACAGCCTTCTGTCAATGACGCTGGCCCCATATTCCTTACATGAATGAATAACAGTCATCCCCAATCTTGCTCCTAACATCTCCATTTTCAATCCATTAATCCAAGCATGGGCAATTTATGACCCTCCAGTAGCTACTGGAATGCATCTCCCATCATACCTGTTCAGCACACCCAATAGGAAGGGAAGATGAAATAGTAATGCAGTCCAAGCCTGCATTAGCCTATTAAAGATTTTGCACTTCTGATAAAGCTGGCATTTGGCAGCACAGCAGTTTAGGTTCCAACTATTATGAAACAATAGCTCATAGTCATCCTAAACAAAATGGAAGTCCAGTTGAAACAAACAACAATTCCTAGAGATGAATTATAATTACAAGAGAAAACAGATCAAGGCCTACTCTTCTCTCAGCCAATGTCAAATAGGAGAGCACTTGTTTTTCAACTTTACCCTTTATACTTGGAGTAAGACAAGCAGTTTATCAACACGCAAAATACCATGTTTCCCTGAAAATAAGACAGGGTCTTATATTAATTTTTGCTCCAAAAAACGCATTAGGGCTTATTTTCAGATGACGTTTTTTGTTTTTAACAGTCATGTCATCTTCTGGTTGCTGCACAGTGCTGCTAAATGGTGGAGGGTGGGGTTTCACTTAACTGGGGCTTATTTTGGGGGCAGGGCTTATATTATGAGCATCCTGAAAAATCATACTGGGGCTTATTTTCAGGTTAGGTCTTATTTTCAGGGAAACAGGATAGTAGTACCATATTCTGTGATCAAGGTAATTCTCTTCATGCCAGCATCCTATTTTATAAATAATCTTTCTCTCTCTTACATACAGAGAGAGAGAGAGAGACAGAGAGAGACAGAGAGAGAGAGAGAGAGCTGTGACTCTCTTACTGGTCGGAATAGCCAATGATGGTTGCCAGTACTGTATCAAAGTCTTGAACTAGATCTGAGCTAAGAATCAGATAGTAGAATATTGCCCCACTGTCAGCTGGCCAAACTCATAACTTTTCCATTATTTATCCAATGCCTGTATTACTGCTTAAACTAGCATAAAATGCTATGTTAACAGTAATTTCCAACCAGTTGGCTAGAACCCAGAGAGCAGAAGACATAAGCAAGACCCGTTACATGGTAATACAGGTATGCATCTTATTTGCTTCTATATCTGATGTTTCTTTAAAAACAGTTGTGTGTAACCTAATCTGCACCATGTCATGCTCTCCAAATGCACATCTGGGTCCAAAAGAAAATCATCCACCACCCCCAGATTATATTTTCCCCAGGAGAAGGAGCTGGTATTGGCCCCTACAACAGCTTCCTTTCTGAGGCAAACAGCAATGTTTGACAGGTATTTTTTTTAAAAAAAAATGACAACCATGACATTGCAAAGACCACCTTTTATCTATGCCATGGTGCCAGGTAAGGAGCCCTCACTGCTGTTATTTTGAAGTCAAGCAACACAGATACAAAACAGCATTTCCTATATTGCGTATTTCTAGGACAATAGATGCACATCTTAATCAATATGGAGAATAATTAACTATTTACACTAACGAAGGCCAAGTATGACAAGAAATGTGTAGCAACAATGTTTAGGTTTGTGTACTGACTCAAATAAGTGATCAGTTCTGAATTATACACTTAACTGTGACTTGGCCTCTGGCAGAAGGCAAGTCACTAACACTTTTCAAGTGTTATTTGAGAGCTAAATGAACAATCATTTGGACACAAACATAGAGCCCTTTAGCCATACATTTGAATACAGAACAGCTCCTCAAAACAGAAATTTTCAAACTTAGCAGTTATATATTATAATTTACTGAAACTCAGGGAGATAATCACTGACTCTTAAAAGGAACATAAACAAAGTAACTAAATAACATCTCCAGCACAGCCATGTAGGCCCAAGATTGTCCTCATCTATGGGGGGCCAATGTAAGGAGGCCCTAATTGCTCCTATTGCCTTCCATCCAAAACTAAAAGCATTCCTCCTCATGGCCTAATACAATTATCTCTGCCGGTTTTGCTCTTAAAGGGGTAATATGCAGCGTTAGATCTTGGACTCTGACACAATCCCCCCCCCCCGCCGCCCAAACAAACTTGATGGTTCATATGTGGACCTCTCTATGCAGTGAATAAAACAAAAAAAGAGACTGTCCTGACACCAACAGGTATCAAGCACAGCAGAGAAGAATATGTAATATGAAGACTGGACTGAGGTGATTCCACTGTCACTTAAGCTTCAGCATCCTGTTCAGCCCTCAAAATGTCTTCCAATCCATTCCAGCTCTACTGACCCATATGCCAATGTTTGCCCAACAAAACCATACTGCAGGCTCAGTGATGTTGACAGGTCAGAAGCTGAATGTTCCCAAATCTGGGGCAACAATACTAGGCCTATTTTTAATTCACAGAGAACTTTTATGCAGTTCAGATGCCTGTATATAATCAAGGCAGCCTAGCACAACAGCAAGATCAAACTGACCCAGTCTTTGGGGGCTGGAAACATTTTTTTTTGAAGTGCCAAGGCAGCAGTGGTCAAGATAAGACAGGTGTTCGAGCAGTCACATATGATACTGCAAGTCCTGTTTGAGAATGAGGAAAATTCTCCACACAACATCCAACTTCACATTATACAAACCAGAGATCACTTCCACTGAAATGAGCAGGGCTATATGCTTGTGCAAAGATGCCTCTTTGAGCGAGCTCAGAAATGTCCAGCTGCTTCTGCAACACAGCCCTGAGAGAGCAGAAAAGACATACAGGATACTGGCCAAGATATCTGGCTACCTGAGACACAACAAAGAGCAATCTCACTATCCAAGGGTAGGTACATTTTATTTAATATTAGCCATGAGACAGAAAACCCTTCATGCACCTCTCCTCCTCCCTGATAATAAGAAGAGCATACCAGAAAAACACAATAAATATCAAGATACCCCTAATCTATTGTCTGAGAAGGTCACCTTACTCTCCTTAGTTTTAGGGCAAGTTCTGGGATATAAAATTCAAAACTTGAAATCTGCACAACAATGCATAATTTTGGAGCTGTGTCCCAGCATCCTCTGTGATACCAAAAAAACCACATTAAGGTTGAATGTTTTGGAGTATGTGGTATAGTTCACTGATAAGGTGAGATGTTTAAGGCCTGCCCTCATTTAAGCTAAGTTTAAGCTTTTACTTTGTAAAAAAACACAGGATGACTGAACAGGGAGGCCCTGTATAATGTGGAAATTTAAGGTGCTACGGTAAAACAACTTTAAATGATAATACAGAAACTTTGAAATGCCATTCTTTTGTTAAAATATTAAAGCAGAAATCAACAACCCTTTCCTGTCAATATAAATAAAATATTAAAAATCACAAAAGTAAAAAAATGCATTTAAACATTCGCATTTGAAAGGAACAAACTGAACACACTGTTATTATTATGGTGCAAAATGTATCATTCTCATTGGATTGGCTCTCACATCAGCTTCTAAAATTAAATTTGTGTCTCTTGTCATTCGTTCTGGAAAGTTACAAAGAGATTCTGCAAGCAATTAAATAGTCCTGAGAAGTAAGCAACGCAGAAGAAGGAAAACAGAAAATAGGGAAGACACTGTTACTTGAAAAAAGAAAAAAACCATTGGTAAAATTTTCACAATTTGTTTCAAAAGTTCAGACACATCCATGTTTCAGAAACACCAAGCACAGATATTCAATACTGTTTTTGGAACACATTTTAAAGTCTTCCTTAAAAGCTGCCCATCACCCAGAAAATATTAATATTCCAACTGCTGCTCTGGACAGTCTGCTTTTCTAGGTAGTAAAATGTAGGACTATACATTTTGCCTGACCTGCCAAAAAGCAGAGGCACCTAAAAATATTTAGCCATCACCATCAAATAAGTAAGATAACAAATGTCCACTTGATAATATCTGAGTCAAGTATGCTGAAGAGAAGACAAAGAGAGGCAAAATATGGTTTCAATTCATGCTTATTCCTCTGAAGAAAATGGAAAGCAAAGCAAAGCAAAGTTTTATCTCAGCTCATCAATTAACCAGTTCAATCAAAGTGACCAGGTTTTAAACATATTAGCACTTCAGAACCATAAATTACTTTTCATATTTAAGATGTTTCAGATGCATATACTTTTGTAGAGGCATCGCTCCTGTGTCAGAGCATGTGCTGTGATCTTAACACACCTGCTGCTTCATGGATGGGTTTAGGATTTATGGAACTTTGCTTTTGCAAAAACACAGAACTTCTTCAGTCCTCAGCATTATAAACAGTAAACCACAACACAACAAAAATAGTCTAAGGGGAATATAATGCCCAGTGCTTCTTTCTAAGCATGATTTAGCCATCACCATAGATTTTAACCAGACTATGGAAACATCTTGAAAAAAACTTCAGCATAGTCCTGTGTCACACAATCTTCTCAAGAATTATAACATCATATACAAATGCTGCCACAGATAAACTTCAGAACATGGACCAGTGATTTGACTTGCTATAGTGCATCAACCACTGTCAAAAGAAATTAGTCATGTAGCTTTTGTATGCAATGCCAAGTCTTCTCCACCTTAAAATTAGAACTTATTTTATTTTCCTCTGAGTCACAACAAACAAGACATTATAGATCATATTCACACAATTCCTCCTGGGGCTGTTTAACAGTTTAGAAGAGCCTACCTATATTTCACATTAATTGATCAATTAATTCCATAGCAGACATCTATCTCAGGACCACAGACTATTTGTGGCATAGATTAAAAGCCCAAGCTTCCACCGAAAGAAAAATGGTGAGGAAAACCACAACCTGAAAAAGTGTATGTTAGGGAAGGAAAAGCTGTGCTTTGCAAGAGAGATCAGCAACTTTTGGAAAGCAAATGATTTGGAAGTATTCCTCAAGATCCACCAATTTGGACTGCTGCACTGCAAAAGGGAGGCAGTGGAAGACAGGAGGGCCTGGCATGCTCTGGTCCATGGGGTCACGAAGAGTCCGACACGACTTAATGACTAAACAACAACACTGCTAAAGCTGTAGTGCTGAAAGATATGCAGAATACATAGGATTCTTGGTCACACTTAATTCAGCACCCCTACTGACCCATCAACATATTTTATCATATCTGCCTTGTAATGAAATGTTTACATTTTGCACTGAATTATGCGTCATCTCTTCAAGCTCAGATCTACTTTCTCCCCAGAGCAGGAAGACACAGTAATAGTGTTAAGAGATTGCTTTCAAACAACAACGAATACTGGGCTGCAGAACTAAGAATACAAGACTCCTAAGTCACACAAATGGCTTAAGAGCACATCACTTAATACTGTACTATGGAATCAGATAGGCCCCCAACATTTGATTTCTTCTTATACATTTCGGCAGCACCTCATGAAAGGGAATCTGCTGCACCCTTTGAGGCTTATCTAGATGTCTGAACATGGTCTGTCATCACTGGAACATCTAGAACCTAGCTCCCTACAGGCACCTTCCTCAGGAGGAGTTCTAACATAACCTAAACAATTGTTTGTCAGACAAGACTAGGAGATTGTGCCTGGAGGCGACCTAAGGAGTCCAAAACAGTCATGCATTCACCCACTTGATTTAGTTCAAACTGTTAATTTTTCTAGCTTTCAAAGGGAAAACGATGGAGAAAACTTCCTTTCCGTGCCGGGTTTTTTTCCAATTTGTTTTTTTTTTTTTTTTTTTGTCCCTCAACTGTGGAGGATTTTTTCCCCCCAAAATAATCAGTAGGCAAAAGAAGTTTTATTCAGTCTTGTTTAATGACCGTCTGGAATCTCCCGACATCAAGAGCACTTGACAAGCGCGCCAAGCGGATGAAGAAAGGAGCCCAGCTTTTTAAAGAGTTCTTGCTTCCCACCCGTGGGAGAGCTAAGGACGAGTTGAGGGACCCGGAGGGAGGGGGGCAGAAGGTGGGCGAAGAAGCTGCGGCGCCTTTGCAAAGTTGCCCACCGCAAGCGCGCGCCTCCGCACCGCAGTGCACTGAAGTGGGGAGCGAAGGAAAGGGCGCCTTCCGGAAGGATCGGCGCCAAACCAACCTCTCGGGGACGCACGAGCCCTCACGAGCCCTCGCGCGCCCTCGCTCCCACCCTCCCTGCCTCCCGCCCGCACCCGTCCTGCGTGGAAGCTTTCTGAGGCGCCGGCAGCGCCCACCTGCCTGCTTCTCTCCTCTAGAGGAGCCGGAGGGGCCGGGACATTACGGCCTTTTTGCTATTCTGGGAAGGTGCTTCGGCTTGCTGCCGCCGGTGGTGGGAGGGAGGGAGTTTGTGTATTGCAGCAGCCGTAGCAATAAAACCGGGGAAGCCTAGGAAGAGGAGGAGACGTTGTGGGTGGGTGGGGGGACCAAGAGAGGACAGGCTCTCTTGGGATGCAGAGTTTGTCCTTTCGCTTTGCTCTGAAGCAAGGAGGGGCGGCCTGGCGGGGCAGGGCTGCCCCAAGCAGTGGCAAACGCCGGCTGGGCCAACCTCACTGCAGCTTGTTGATGTTGGGGTGTCAGCGGATGCCAGTGATCTACTACACTGCAGTGCCAGCGTCAGGAAGCCTCTCGCTTAGAAGCAGCCACTGCAGGGTAGACAACACCACGAACATACACTCACACGCGCGCGCACACGCACACGCACACTCAACGCGGTCTCTTCCCACCGGCCTCTTCCTCTTTCTGCCCGGCAGCCCCGCGCACCTCACCGGCGTCTTGCCCTCCAAACTATGCAAGTGTCTGCCAGACACCCGCCGCCTCCGCCACCCCCGAAAAACGAGACAGGTGTCTTTCCCAACTATCAAACTCGACCCCATCTTCGGCCTCGAAGGGGCTCTGGCAGGGGAAGGCGGTCTGGCTCACTGGCAGTAATTCTTTCAAAGACTTTTTCTTTCTGCCTCCCAACTCAGGCCTTCACACTTCCTCAGCCTCCCCTGCCCGGCGGGCATGAGAGGGTGGAGGGGCAAGAGAGCTTGAGGAGGAAGTGAACCCTAAGGGTTGGAGCTGCCCCAAAGCACCTGCAATTTGCATTTCCTTATGTAATGCACTGCAAGTTTTCCCCCGTTGGAGCTTGCTTGGATGGAAGCGCATGATCACCACACGGAAACGGGGAAGAGACAGACACACACTCTCACCCAAGAGCGGGTGATCATTCCGGCAACAAGGCAAAGGACGCACCCCCGTATAGATGCACACATACACA
Source organism: Pogona vitticeps (assembly GCF_051106095.1). NCBI lineage: Eukaryota > Metazoa > Chordata > Lepidosauria > Squamata > Agamidae > Pogona > Pogona vitticeps. Next base: position 161,752,085 of record NC_135785.1, read on the forward strand.
CAGGCTCTCCTGCTGTTGGACAGGTAGACTTAGTTCTCGCCCAGGCACGAGCTCCGTGGAAGTGTCACCCTCGTCCCTGAGGGATGGGGAAGAGCAGTTGCCCAGTCTCCCCTGAATAAGAATATACGCCTGGCTTTGCTAGGGCTTTTCTTCTCTTTTCTTTTTGGACACTTTGGAAACAAGAACCCAGGTTCGCAAGTTGAACCGAAAAGTCTCTTGCAGGACGGCGGCAAGCCCTTCGGTGCACCGGCCAGCCGCAGGCTCACCACACACCAGCGACAACAAGGCCCTGAGACCTCTTCTGGAAACTAACTGCACCCACAGAACTAGGAGGGGGGGGGGGGAAGGGAGACAAAGCAATGGTGCGGAGAGACCGGTTAGCCACCGGGCTACAATCTCATCTTGCGATGAAAAATGTCAACAGTTCTCCAAGTTTCGCCTCGCTCTCGTTGGAGACAACACACGTCGAAAGCAGAGCTGCCTAATCTCACCCAAACGGACCTTACGCATACGACGCTGCATGCATGCATCTGTATACCGACCTGGATAACATTCCCCCCCCTTTCTCCCCTCAACAGGACTGCAGACCTACCTCCAATGTGCAACAGACAGAACAACACAAAGGAAAACACAACGGGGTGCGAGCTATTGCTTACCAGTTGAGTTCTTGTTTTTCTTAAGACTCTTGCCACAAAGACACTGCAGCATATGCGATCCTTTGCTGAAAATGTTCCAAAGAAACCACATTGATTTGGGCGAAAAGCAATCCAGCGCTTATACACCCTGAGAAAGATGAGATCCTTGTGGTTGTTGCATAATAATAAATTGAGATCGGTTCTCCTCAAGAGGGGCACCAGTTTTATCATAGACCAAAAAGAAAAAAGCAGAAGAAGAAAGAAAACCCAGGGTTTGCCCCCTTTTCCCTCACGTGGTTTATTTCTTTCCGACTTCTTTTCAATGGATGCGTTTTTCAGCCAGGGTGAACGGTGAATTCCCCCCCTCCTCCAGAAGGACGGTGGATGATTACCCCAAACTGTGGAAGAATTAAAAATACATAGATCCTTTTCCTTCTTGTCCTTTTCTCCTCCACTTCAGACTAAAACCAACCAAGACATGAGGCGATGAAATTCCAGCCAAGGCCAAAAACTAGCCCGAGACAACAGTAGAGCACGAAAGATCCCCAAAGAGGAAACCATAGCCTGTTACTTGATTGCTGGGAGGATGGGTGGATCTGCAGAACAAAGCCAAGACGGGATGCATCCTACTACCACACTGCCATAGTGCAGCCCCGGGAAGAGAGAACACACCGCCCGTACCGCCGCCACCAACACCATCCAGCACCAGTCTGATCGATGAAGGCAGATGCTCCACTCCAAAAGTGCTGATTTTTTTTTACCATCAAATCATGTCAGTTATGCATGTAATTGTGTGGCACCTGCAGTTCCCAGTCAGCCTGCACAACGGATGCAAATCTTAGCCCTTAGCATGCAGGCAAACAGACACGCCACCGAGGCAGATCTTTTCTCTTTTCCTCTCTCTCCCTCTCCCGGCTTCGTCCGACAGGGGCGTGCATTAGGGGGAAGGGAAAAAAACACCTTCCCCGCCACCTCACATACACACGGGCATACATACAGACACACACGCAGAGGGGGGAGAGAGAGGCATACACGCACACATACACATGCACACACACTGGATTTTGCTCCTGAGCCTTGGATGGGAGTTACAGGCATTCAGCGGGAGTAGGAGGAGTTGAGATTTGCATGGAGAGGACTGGCTTTCCATGACGTAGCCACGTGCTCCCAGGCCTGTCACCAGTGAGAGGCTTCAGCCAGCCCGGGGAAGGCAGTGTCACTGCAGTCTCTGCCTACCCCACCTCCCCTTCCCCCTTCCTCTTCCCCCCCCCGCCCCACCGCTCCATTTCTCTCACCTAGCGTGCTGCAGCTTAAAATATTGGACGGAGCCTGCCACTTGTGCACTCCAAGGGAGAAGCGCGTCCCTGCATGCTAACTGCAAAGGGAAGCAGAGGGGGAACCGACAGCATGACTTCAGGGCTATGTGTCTGAGAGACCTCCGTGAAGAAGACCTTCTTTTATTAAAGCCCAGAGGAAAAGGGAGCGCTCATTTCATTCAGGGACTAAAGAGCATAAACCAAGAACAGGAACTATTCCTCTTCCTCACACGCCTTCCCAAAGGAGCCAGAGAGGATAATATGTCTTATCCTATCCAAATGTCCTCCTTACACAAAGGGAGGCAGAAGGATCCCAGAAGGAAAATGCATGGAAAGGAGGAGGCTGTGGACAATGGTCACTATACAGCCTAAAACAGCTGTCACTAAGAGGCCACATGCCCTGCTACATTTTTGGAACGTGACACATTTAGTGCCAGACCACTGAATCAAAGTGTGGGGTCTGGTAGTAGGAATCAGGTCTGATGTGAAGGCTTTGCCCAGTCATGAACTTGCAGGATGAAACAAATCCTGGCCTTAGTTCTTTATCAATAAAATGATTTTTTTTCCGCCTCTTTCGATCAGTGTCGTGTCAATCATCAATGCTAACATTACAAAGCACATTTTAATAAAGGCTATAAACTGTTGGTAGGCAACTTGTGGCCCTCCTGGTGTTGCTGTACTGGTTGAGGCTGAGGGGAATTGCATTCCAACAGCACCTGGAAAACATCTACTGTACTCCATTCCAACAGCATTTACCCCACAATGTCACTGTTGGTTTCCAGTAGTTTAAAATATACAGGTTCCTGGAAACAGATGTTAAAACATATCAAAAGGTGGTATTTAGATTACAATCGAAGTATTACTTTGCAGTTCAGAAAGCAGTTTTTCTCTTCTCTGCATTCAGAGTCTTGTTCCAGACTCAGTTCCTTGTATTCCCAGACATATATATGGTAGATCACCTTCACATGCTGAAACCTAGCAACTACATGAGCAAAGCACTAGCTCACTCTCTAAAGAACATCACATTGTTCGCAGGTAGGTCATGTGGTTTGCATGCAGTCCCTAGCATCTAGAGAAGTTTAGGCAGAGATGATTGGGAAGCCAAATTCCAATTAAACTGGACTAGATTATGCACTGAATGATTCCAACTGATTTTATGGATCTGCAATTTGAAATGTCCATACGTGTCTCACAAATAATGCCATCTGGGCATTAAATGATTGAAGCAAATATGAGATAAGAACAGATAAGATATGAATGAGATTAGCATAAACCCATAAATGTCAGAGCTTCCAAACACTGCCAGGAAAAAAAACCAACTTCATTGTTGCATGTTCACTTAGCATGATTGTTGGTTGTTACATGCCATCAAGTCACCTCCAACCTATGGTGATTCTATGAATGAGCAATCTCCAAAATGTTCTGTCCTCAACAGCCCTGCTCAGACTCAGTTCTGGGGCTTCTTTTAGGGAATCAATCCATCTTATATTTGGGCTTCCTCTTTTCCTGTTAACTTCAAGCCCAAATGTATATATTGTGTAGTTGTGTTCAAAATGTTCAACTGCAATTGTGCTTTTGCATTTTCTTTCTTTCACTTTCTGGTGTTTCTTCCACAGGTATTCACTCCTGCTTTGTCTGAATTTAGCCTTACTTTCTATATATGTCCTGTGTACAGATAGGGAGATAAAGGATGAAATGTCCCTTGTCTGACTCCTTTGCTGATGGGAAACCATTCTGTCTCTCCATATTCTAATGGCAGCTTCTGGTCCACAATTCAGGTTATGCATCAGGACCCAATCAAGTGCTGAAGTATACCCATTTCTTTCAGATCAACCTAGAGTTTCTCATGATCTACAATGTGAAAGGCTTTTCTGTAGTCTATAAAAGAATTATCTTCTGAGATTTTTTGGTGATCTCCAGCAGCCAGTGGATATTTGTGATACAATCTTGAGTGTCTCTTTTTGGAATCCACCTTAAACATCAGGCATTTCTTGCTCCACATAAAGTAAAAACACGGTTACTTAGAAATAATGACCCATTGAGCTCAGTGGGCCTTCTCAATAATCTGCTGAACATCTTTGAAATGTGGCAACAGAAAATGTTTTGTTTTGTTTTAAAACAAGCAGTTCCAAATAATAACTAACTAAGGTTTTATTGCTTTCATTCTGGAAACACACACAGTTTGGAGATAATGCACGGTAGCTATCACCTGCTTAGCTGGCTGGATAGCTCAATGGTTTAGTATCTCCGTCTGCAGAGCCAGAAGCTGGAAGTTAAATTTCCCACTGTGCATCCAAGAGGTGCCAACCTGTGTGGCCTGAGCAAGCTGCACAGCCTCAGGGCGCTGCCAGAAGAAGGGACTGGTAAACCACTTCCAAGTATTCTCTACCTGGAAAACCCTGAAAAGTAATATACTGTATGTGGTTATATCTGGTCACTTTCTGACAGAACAGCATGGGAGCAACAGTGATCCGATACAAATTACAATTTCACTATATATTTCTAGTTGATACATGTTAAAATTCTTTTTATGCTGATGCTACAGCTTGGGGAGTATGCATATTGGTCGTTTCCAGTAAATCTGAGATAAGAAGGGAACATAGTTCCATGTGTGAGCATAAGATTCCAGGTTTAGCCCTTGGTGTCTCTGGCATGGGTGGGAAAACCTCCAGTCTGAAACCTTGGAGAGTCTCTGACAGTCACTGTAGAATAGGTAGACATTAATGGGCTAGATGTGTCAGGGATATTAGAGGGGGAAAAATACTGATTGTGATTCCAGAAATCTTTGCAACGGTGGCTTATTGCCTCACTTTACTCTCTGACTTCAACTTTCAGACAGCTCTAAAAGGTAAACGTGACTGCAAGATATTTTTATTTTTATTATTAACATTTTAAAATGTTTTTGCTTGTTGCCTCTGAAATTGTTCATATACCTGTTATGTTCTCACGTGACAGCTTGCTATTTTGTAAATATTGTTTAATTTTGAGGAACATTTTTATCAAGGGTCTCTCTTGAATTTTTAGAAACTGATATTTATCATCAATGCAGGTTCCTGTCAGACTACGCAGGGGAACTTTCCTTATAGGTCAGACTTTGGTATTGATACAAGTAATTCATAGTTTGCTTGCCAGCTGGGATGTGGGATTTATCTGTAAGAAATGAAAATATGACAGATGGACCAACGGTCTCACTTTTAAAAAGTGGCTTTTTCTACATTCTTAGGAGGCAACAAAAGCCTTGGCTGATTGGATGAAAACTCAGTTTTGAAAGATTAACATATTCCATTTCAGATAATACAAACTTGCTGTCCCCAATTAAGAAAAAATTTAGACTCTAATAGATGAGTTAAACTAATTGATTAATAGCAGCTTCATTAGTAACAACTAACTGATATAGTGGATTTCCATAGAAATTAGGGATCTCTAACTTTCTTTGGATTGGAACTTCTGTCAGAAACACTTCTGAGATTTAAGAATAGGAATCTTTGTTCTTAGATCTAATTCAGCAGGTATTTCACCTCCATCTTTTAAATCTTTGGCAGTGTGATCTAGGCAGTCCAAAGAAATTTGATAGCTGCAGCAAAGTGCTTTAATTTCAAATACATGGAATTGCTCTGAAGTAGAGTTTGGAAAGTTTGAGGATCCAGAGAATTACCTTCACACTGGTTAGTTATGAATGGCTTCAGCATATCTTTACATTCATTCTCTTTGAAAGAAACTTCCCTAACTCTGATCTGTGCCAGAAACAGACAGCAAAACATTGTTCAGAAAGTTGACTGTTTTGGATCCAGGAGAATTTCTACAAATCAGCTGGGACAGTGGATGAAGGAGGAGAGAAACATTGTAGGATTGTTGTATGTTTTTGAAATTGTTTTGCTGACTATTTTGGGTTGCTGTTTATGTATGGGATAGCCTATTAACCACATAATTTATTTGTTGGTGCTGCTGTTGTTGTTGTGTACACCACCCAGAGTAGTTATTTGCTAGATGGGCAATATATAAATTGAGTAATCAAATAAATAACCAATTGTTCCTTCCCTGCCTCTGAATTCAAAGAAAGCGCTGCCTCTTTGCTGAGAGCTTTTCTCCTCTCTAAAGTTCATTGAACTCTTTTGTTGAAAGTAGTCATGTTTGTCAGTTTGCTCTTTGATCTGTTTACAACTGTAAGTAAATAAAATACTTTTTTATTCTTTCTCCAATTTGGTCACAAGGGTGGTTCACCAGCATATGTTCCAAAGTTCCCTTTAAAAGGCCACTTTTTAAAAAAGATATCTCCTTAACTTTAGGAACTCTTTTAAGAAATATTCCTCTCTGCTTGAGGTTCTCTTCAGGAGTTGTTTGTTGCTTGCTTACTTAAGTGTTAATTGAATGCTCCCAATCAAGAGCCTCTCCATGGACCCTGGCTCCAAAGGAGAAGCACCATAGTACTAAATTCATTCCTGCAACAAAGCATTGCTAAAAATAAACCATGCTTTCAGGAGAGAATAAAGGTAATGAGAGTCACAGAAAAAGCCACTATACTAAATGAAACAAATGGTCTGTCCAGACTGACCATTTTGGGTGTGGGGTGAATTGGACTACAAAGGCTCTGTTGAGGTCAAGGGAGAGGAGTGATGTGCCATTTAGCAGACTCCTGTTTTCCAAACAGCAAGCGACCCCAATCAGCTGTCAATTAAGCACTTCCCCCAATTCTCCATGGAGAGTCAGAGGAAGTGAATTTATTATTTTTTACATTGCTCCTCTTTCCATCTTTCAGCATTGTTTCATTTTCTCCTTTTCTCCCTCACTGCTTCTCTTCTCTTGTTCTCCCCTCACTTTCTCTTTCCTCCCTCAGAATCTGCAGCCACAATGGCAGAGGCTGATGGAGGCTGCTATATCTTGGCTAAACAACAAGCATAAAGAAGAAGAAGAAGAAGAAGAAGAAGAAGAAGAAGAAGAAGAAGAAGAAGAAGAAGAAGAAGAAGAAGAAGAAGAAGAAGAAGAAGAAGAAGAAGAAGAAGAAGAAGACTCTACTGCCAGAAAGGTGTGCAGCAGCTCTTAAAGGGGATGGATAAATCATTCTAAGTAGAAACACTTTCAGACAAGGTCTTTTTCCTGATCTAAGTCATGCTATCAGCAAGCCATATACCATATCTATATGGGAGCGTGGGCAGAGAGTGTTGTAAGGAGCTGCAGGGAACACCAGTAACATCAGTGCAGAACAAGTACATTTTTTAAAAAGCAAATGTTCTACCTGGAAGAGCCCATTAGATCATAGGTAACATACATAATTTAATTTGTTTTCAAAAAATGTATTACAGATTACCTTTTCAAAATAGTATCAGAAATATACAGTCATGTGAAAAAGAAAGTAAGCCCTCTTTGAATTCTATGGTTTTACATATCAGGACGTAATCAAAATCTTCTGGTCCTTAGTAGGTCTGAAAATTAGGTAAATACAGCCTCAGATGAACAACAACACATAACATATTATACTGTGCTATTATTTATTTAACAAAAAATGAAGCCAAAATGCAGAAGCCATGTGTGAAAAAAGGACAACCTTATTGCTTCCACAGGAATTAAGAGATTAAGTAATATCCAGCTGCTGCTAATTAAATGCCCTTGAGTGATTGATCATCAGCAAGTGTGACCACCTCTATGAAAATTGAAGTCTTAGCAGTTTGCTGGTCTAGAACATTAAGGTGTGTGTTAACTCAATGCCAAGGAGGAAACACACCAGCAATTATTGTAGAAAAGCAATTCCTGATTCCCATCAATTAAGAAAGTCATTTCCAAAAAATGTAAAGTTCATCATTCTACAGTGAGGAAGATTATTCACAAATGTAAAACATTCAAAACAGTTGCCAACCTTCCCAGGAGTGGACTGTGAGGGTTCAAATTTCACCTCCTCTGGTTTCAACAGAGACACTGGGGACACTCGCTTTGGAAAATAATAACTATGTTTAATTGGAACATGTAACAGCAAGTCTGTATGCTCAAACTCATCTTCTGCATTGTCTCTCGTTGCCAACAGATCCCACGAGGGCATCCAAATGTCTTTATTAAAGGGGTTACAGTTTGAGACATTCCAAGGTCCCTTTGCAAATGGGTTACTGCTTTCCATCTCAGCAGCCCCTGCCTCAGGGTTTAATAATGGGATGGTCTCTTCATCTCTTCCCTCCAACTCATAAGGGTCTTCCTCTCCTCAAAGAGGGGCCCACGGTCCATCATGTATCCCCTTCTCTGGGCTTCTTCCAGACGCTATAACCGCCTTCTCTTCCCTGAGCCGGTTGCACCACTTTCTGGCTTCCGACTCACCCCAGTAGGAAGGACGCGGTGGCAGCCCTGTTCTCCGTCTGTAATCAGCTTCTTCCCTAGGGACCCGCACCTTCTCCCATTTTCCTGTCCCTGGGTCCTCTACCCATATCATTTCCCAACGTCTTGGTATTATGTCCACCTCCCCTTTTATATCTCCCATTCCCGCCTCTATGACGGACCTCCCTCTTTCTTCTCTTCCCGCCAACTTACTCCCCATCTGAGTGGCTACTGTCATCTTTGACAGTTCCCGCTCTAATTCCTGGGTATCAGCTCCCCACTGTATAATCTCGACTGGTGGTTTAGGCAGGTCTGTCTGTGCCTCTTGTTCCTTTTTGAGGGAGGACGACACTCCAGTGAGAGCTTCTACCCTCTCGCCTCGCATCTCACATGGACATCAAAGCAAATTCACCCTAAGGTCAGACCAATGCTCAGAGAAACTGCAAAAAACCCAAGACTTAAATTTAATGCCCAAACTCAATGAAGTGAAGCAATGATTTGTAAAGAAGAGTGGGCCAAAATTCCTCCACAATGATGTGAGAGACTGATAAAGTCATACAGAAAACAATTACTTCAAATTATTGCTGCTAAAGGTGGTTCTACAAGCTATTGAATCATAAGGTGTACTTAGTTTTTCACTCATGGCTTCTCAGTTTTGGCTTTATTTTTGTTAAATAAATCATGACATGGTGTAATATGTCATGTTCTAACCTAATTAGACAGGGGTGGCTGATGGACTGAGCAGGGGAGACACTTCCTCCTCACATTTTGAGGCAGGAGAGCCCTCACCCAGTGTGGTCATCTATACAGCTATAACTTTCTGTATCATCATCACATGACTAAAATAAACTATAAATAGGATTTAGCCCCATACTTCACAATCCAATATGACTTTTGAAAAATTTGAAAATCAACATACACAGGACATGTTCTGTGTTATTAAAATCCTTACATGTCTCATTGTAGAATTCAAAAAATATGTTAACCAAGAGGAGGAAAAAAGTCTGAGAGTTATGGCTTGTAGGAACTCTTACAACATACAGTGAAAAATGCTTTGATGACTTCTAATGTTTCTACCTGAGTGATTTAACTAAGCACATGTCAATCTGTCTTATTCAGCAGGATTAATCAACACATTCACTGATGTTTCAGAGGCTAAAAAAGCATTATATGGAAACAAATCTGACACAACTATTGACCTGTTGAGTCAATGTCATAGTCTTTTCTTAAATTCCCAGATCAGTAAGGAAACTTCAGAATTTCAGAAGAATTACTTTTTCAGATTACAATTCCCACAACAGAGCATGTTACCATAGTCTCTCGAGACTGAAGGATGCCTATCTATCTAACTCCCCAATCAGCATGGTCACTATCTATGCTGCCGAGGGGACCCTGGGGACCCTGGGAGATGTAGTCCAAAAGAGTAACTTTTCCAAGCTCTTAGGAATCTGACCTTGAAGCTTGTAAAAGGGTTGACAAGAACCACAAAGCCTCTCCATCCTAACAGGGCAAACAGGCATCCTTGCTAACATAACTCCCTGCATTTTCAACCTTTGGCCAGTAGTTGGCAGCAACATCTCTCAGCCAATACAAACTTGATAATAATCATGTGCTGTCAAGTCAATTCTGACTTAATGGTGACCCTTTTCAGGGTTTTCCAGGTAGAGAATGCTCAGAAGTGGTTTACCATTCCTTTCTTCTGGGGATGCCCTGGGACTGTGCAGCTTGCCCATGATTGTATGGGCTGGTTATATACAGTAGTACCTCGGTTTACGTACACCTTGGTTTACATAATTTCTGCTTATTTTCATGGCGGGAAATGATTTATTGTAAAGGTGAGCAAACTGTTGTTTCTTCAAATGATGAATCACACCTATCAGCCCTAATTATTGGCTGCAGGCTAACAATATCTGAGGGCTCCAGTCTTCTAGTTCTGGTTTAATATGTTTGTGAATGCTAGCTAATTTTGATCACTTTCCTTAGAAAACGTTTCCTTCCTTCCTTCCTTCCTTCCTTCCTTCCTTCCTTCCTTCCTTCCTTCCTTCCTTCCTTCCTTCCTTCCTTCCTTCCTTCCTTCCTTCCTTTCTTTCTCTCTCTCTCTCTCTCTCTCTCTCTCTCTCTCTCTCTCTCTCTCTCTCTCTGTCTCTCTTTCTTTCTTTCTTTCTTTCTTTCTTTGGATTACATCTCCTAAAATCCATCAACCAACATGATCACTAGCTGGGCAGCTGAGATATTCTGACATTCAAAAAACCACCTTTTCTATGTCTTGCTTTTTCTTTGTAGTCTCCAGAATGTTCTCAACTCCATATTATAGGAGTGTCATCCTTCAGCCTTTTGATATTGTTGGATAGGAACTCATACCAACCCTAACCCACATAGCCAGGGTCGATGAATGGTAAGACGCATTAGTCCAAAGACAGCTGGAAGGATGTGTTGTGGATTAGTATTGATCTGTGCTCTTGTGACACTTCAAATATATGGTTTTCCCATTAGGAGTAAACTGATATATATGTCCCTTTTTGCAACAAAAACAAAACAAACAACAATAACAACAAAAGAATCTCTTGCGGCACCCAAATGAGTAACAAATCTATTATGGGGATTGGTATAGTGAAAATTAACATATGAGTAGTTTTGTGGTAAATTTATCAGTTTTTAAGGTATCACAATAATCTTTTGTTTATATTTCAAAGAATAATTATGGTTACCCCATAATTTATCCCACCCAGCCCTTTTGTTCTCACAGTGACTAGCCCTTTATATATAAAGATCACTCTATACATAGCTTAAGTAGAAAAAGAAAAACATCTCTGCTTACAAATTATAGAACTTAAATTACAATCAGAAGACTAAAATAGGATAAGAAAGAAATTGCAGTCTCAGCCATGCTAGGAGACTGAAATCCACCATGTTGGCTACATAATTAGAGGTCAAGAGCAGAGACTTACATGTTTGCTCTGCTCTAAAGTCAGAGAAGACGAGAAAGAAGCAAACAAAACAACAGAAGTAAACAAACAGGAAGAGAGAGTGGGAGCTTAACTCAAGCCTGGAAAAAAGGACATTGCTGATAGGTTGGTGGCAAGACATAATTATGCTAAGCTGTAAAGTCCGTTTCACACTGAAACTCAGTACCAGGTTGCATGCATGTAGGAAAGAGAAGAGTCATGTATTCTGCCTTTGGCTCACTGGAGAAAAGTGGGAAAGAAATTGATTAATTTAGTATTGTCTTTTACATGTTGGCTATGACACTGAAAGTTATTTAAAACAAGGGCCCAGTTGAGGCCTTGCTTTCTTTCCAAGGAATATAGCATCGTAATTTTTCCACTGCCACTCACCTGATATTTAAAGCATTTAAAACCTAACAATTAACTTCCATTCTCTTGTGAAAGCCTTCTCCAGTGGCAAAGGATGAAAACCTCTGATTAGGTGGCTGAATCTGACCTCACAACTTGTCCCAAACTCAGAGAACTTCTAGACAACCAAGATCACAGTCTATCAAACAAGTTTCATAGTATTAAAGGCAGCTGTCAGAGATGTCAAGATCACAAAAAAAAAAAGAGGGAAGGCCTACCTGATAAATCAATATGTGACCTCCTTCAGCAGATGTGGTGTGAGCTACAGGAGGACTTAACCCCACCCGACACAAAATTAAAAACATTGGTATTGAAAATGACAAACTTAAGGACATTGCCAATGTTGCTCTAGAGATGACTATTAGCAGCAACAAAATCATCAAATTCTTATAGTCACCTTTCAGAACTCACTGGAAAGTCTAGAAAACACAGGTGTTTAAATTTATATATATTCGGGTCCCAGAGATAGGGGAGAGAAGAAACCAGATGGCACAGTTAATTTCCTAGTTAACAGAAATTTGTCGCAACCAAAATCTTTCTGAACAAGACACTGAACAATTGCATAAAGTCTACTGATCCAAGTCACTGAGGCCTGATATTAGTAGTAGTAGTAGTTGTTGTTTAATTGTTAAGTTCATGACCCCATGGACCAGAGCACGCCAGGCTCTCTTTATGGTCCAGCTCTCACTTCCATAACTTCTACTAATATTAGTAGAGATGTGCTAATCAGTTTCTCGAGATATTCAACAATGCTGCTTGGTTTGCATTCATTAAAAAAAAACTCAGTGCTGTCAAATGTGAGGACCACACAATATTTGTATATCGTGATTCTGCTCCAGAGACTCTCTTAAGAAAAATGCTGTGTCTAGTCACTCTTAAGTTGAGAGAGGTGGCATTCTAGATCAATGAAGCTTCCCTTTGAGGCTGTTATATGCCACAGAGAGAAAATAATGCCTGCTGTCAACCTGGAATAAGCAGCTAAACCCTTTGAAGCTTTAGCTCTTCCTTTTCCCAGAAAAGCTGAAATTGCAGTACCCACTCAATGACAGCAAGTCAAAATTTACCTCAAGACAAACTCTAGCTGGAAGGGCATGTCTGAAAGGAAGGGTGGCCAACCATCTCCTGTTTTTAGAAATCAGCTCCTTGTCCACTGGCTTTAGAAAAGCTGCTTCATTGCTCTTTTTCTCCATTTTAACTGTTTGTGTATGGGTTAAAGGGTTATGGTGGGCTTTTCAATATTATGATGACTCACTACCATTTTTGTAGCTCAAGCAGGGAAGACAGTGAGACTGTTTGCCTCCCCCCCCCCTCTTTCCTTCATCCTACTTCTCTAGGCCTTCATCCCAAGGCAGAGTCTCTAATTTATGAGGTTCTCGGTTTTCTCTGTTTCTTCATTCTTTTATGCTGTGCAAGACTGTGCTAAATAATTTTGGGGGTTCAGGAGATAAAGGGTATTGTTACTTCTTCCTCCTTTTGCTCCCCCTCTTCCTCAACAAACCCCTGCAGGATTTCTTTGCTCTTGCATTGTCTCATTTTATTCCCCATATGTAACCTCAAAATGACCACTTAAAATAAATAGGCCTGGGATAATACATATAAAGTTCCAAGGTCACTGCAGGTCCTGGAACGTGACATTCTTTCAGAAAACCCACAAGTGCAGGAATGTCAGCCAGGTGCTATCCACTCCTCCACCACACCCACCCACCAAATTGCTATCACCTCCAGGCCAGGGTGTGTGTGTGGGGTGGCTGTCCTGTTTGTGAAATCTTGCCCCTCTCAGCTAGACAAGAGAGCCAAATATCCCCAAGGCTGCTTTATCTTTGCCAGGAGTCCACTGACAAGGAACAGTTTATGTTTGGGCCCTGTTATGCTCCAAACAGTGTCAATGCTACTCCCATGTCCCCTAAGTTATGGAAACTTGACTGAGTTCACTCAGAATGATATTATACCTGGGGAGACAGTAATCCAGTCCTTGATTGTAACAAGAATTGATCGTCCAGTAACCACAGGCTGTACTGTGCCTCACTGGAAACTAAGACAGCATAACTGAGAGGGTGCCTTGTGGAACAGAAATCCAGATACTGAGGAGTTTATTTTTTACTTGGCCAGCCATGACTCCTACACTCACACTGACCATTTACTGATCTCCCGAAATCTGTTCAGTCAGATCAATCATGCTATACAGTAATTGATAACATGCTCATACTGATACTGGGCTTATCCTTTGCCTCCACAATGCTAAAACCTATACTGTACATGGAAGCTTAACCCAATCCTTTCAATGACGTGAGTCCCAATCTGTCATTTTATGGTGAGAGACCAGACAATTGTGCCATTTATCCAGTTTTTTTTTGTTTTTTGTTTTTGCTGTTGCTATTGAACCCCTTGCTGACTTGATTCCCTCCAGCTCTGATACAGTGGGGAGGGGGGCACTATGATTAACAGGACACATAAAATTAACCAATAAGTGAATTATATCCTTCTGTTCCTTCAAAATTCTAAGGTGGGCACATTGGTTCTGAGGAAGCCTTTATATCTCTTCTACATGGATCTCAGCACTATATCTATTTTAATTGCATTTTAATCATTTTATCTTTTATTGTATTTTAATTGTTGTAAGCCGCCCAGAGACCTTTGGGTAGAGTGGGCGGCATATAACTTTAATTAATTGATTACTTAATTAATTTCTCTAAGGTGAAATTTTTTTGTTAACAGTCTGCTGAAGATCGAATATAAATTGTATAAGATCTCACAACTCTTACACTTTTCCCAGCCTCTGGTACTTACGTATCAACATAACAAAAGATCTCAACCAAATAAGATTCAGGAATGATATACCTAAACTGAAGTGGATCAGAAAGAAACGTAAAAGTTGGTCCAATTTAAATCTGTCCCACCTGGAAAAATTGGCAGAGGTCAATACTTGCTCCTTGCCAAAGTCTTGGCTTCAAGCAGCACAAGTCAAATATTTCACCCTGGATTGAATGTACACTCAGGGAACCACATGCTTACATGGTCTATTGTTGTTTGTTATTGTTCCTTTCTGTTTCTTCTTTCCATTCTTGTAACTTTGGTTTTTCACTGTGAAAACAGGAAGAATAATTTTTTTATTATTATTATTATTTTTTAATTACCCTATTGGGAGTACCATGCAGTTTCACTTCCATTTTCTTAATGTTTTTCTTTTTGTACCCTTTTTGTCTCCGCTATCCAGAGGGAAAGTCCACCCCCGACATGCTTCTAGGGGTTGACCACCTGGATGAATCATGAGTACTTCTAGGTCAGATTATGCTTTAGTAGGTCTGCTATATTTCATGGCATTTCCAAATAGGCCATTAATACCACTTTGTACTGGACTGTTGTGTCCTCTTAGGTTCTGCATATTTTGATGTGTGGGGTTTTTCAAAATCCTCAGTCACAAAGATTCAAAAAGGAAGGATGAAGTGGGAACTGCCTGGTGTCTTGCCATAGTGTTATCGCCCTCCTTTAGGGTGATACCCCTAGAAGTTTTACACAAACAATAGTGTCCTCAGGGTTTAAGCAACAGGAAGAGGGGAGAAGGAGAATTCTTGGACACCAGTGCTGTTCATCTCTTCTCTTTTGTTTGATCTTTCCTGGGTAGTTTGCCACTCAGCAATTTACCAGGCATAGCACTCCTTTCTCCAATGATTATTGAAATAATTTCTAGTGGCTGGTTTTTAAAAATGTAATAACTTCTGGTCTGCTCATTTTATTCTATAAAGCCCTAAACTGCTTGGGCCCATGCTGTCTAAAATACTGTGTCTCTCTTTATGAACCTGCCCAGGTGTTAAGATCATCAGAAAAGGCCTTTCTCTCAATCCCACCATCCTCACAAGTGCACTTGGTGGGTACATGGGAGAGGGTCTTCTCTGTTGCTGCTCCAAGACCTTGGAACTCCCTCCAGTGGGAAGCCAAGCTGGCCTGACCTCTCTCCTCATGCAGGCTTTGCTTTAAATTACTAGTTAACCAAAAGGAATTTTTAAAAAGATCATTGTATTCTCTTGTTTTACATGTGCTTTTAATATTGCTCTCATGTATAAGTTTTATCATATTTGTTTAATTCTTGTTTTAATATTGTCATTATTTTTAGGTTTTAACTTTGTTTGTTTTAATATTGTAAGTCACATTGGATCCTTTAGAGAAAAGATAGTAAGCAAGTATGCAAGCAAGCAAGCAAGCAAGCAAGCAAGCAAGCAAGCAAGCAAGCAAGCAAGCAAGCAAGTAAGTAAGTAAGTAAGTAAGTAAGTAAGTAAGTAACCTGAATGATTCCAACTGCCCAGGAACTTACATACAATCTGAAAAACATTGTAATGTTATACTCTGCATTCAGGATGACTTGGGAAAAGAAATAAACCTTGATTTACAAGACGGATACTTTGCTACAGTTTCTTTCACGATGTACCATTGGCCATACATTATACTGAAATTAGCCTTACATGGTCTAGATGAGGGGTTCCCAACCTTGGGTCCCCAGATGTTCTTGGCCTAAAACTCCCCAAAGCCTTCACCACTAGTTGGGCTGGCCAGGATTTCTGGCAGTTGTAATCCAAGTACATCTGGGTACCCAAGGTTGGGAACCACTGGTCTAGATCGTGGGGAAACAACTCAGAACTTCAGAGCCTAATCAGGTAAATTTCATGGAACAAATGCCCCATCTGGAGGAGCCCTCAGTTGCCCATAAAATGTTTATGGGATGTCTTTCCCTTAAAAATATTCATTTGAGAAAGAGCATACAGTTAGCTTAAGATCAGATATCGAGAATGAAGCATCCCCTGCTAGTGGAACTGATTAGACATAGATCTGTTGCTAAAAATAACATAATGATATTGAATGTATCCCACACATTCCAAAGCCACATTCTGTCATCCTGGAAGAATGGAGAAAAATGTCTCTTACTCTGTGTGCAATAGAATTTTTTTTCCCTTAGAGTCTGGATAACATCGCAATAAGTACCTCCTAAATTTGTGAATTTCGTTGTATGGTATACTGTGTATATACTTACAATGACAATAAATTATATTATTATTATTAAAACCCTAAAATCAGTAACTATGCATTCATCATATTATAAATAGACTGTAGGGTACAAGAATGCCATATTAATTGCAGGCACATTATTAATATGTTGATATCTTTCTACATGAAAGATACTGCTTAAGCTACAGGTGACTTGCCTTCAAAACAATTAAGTTTGTGAACCCCCCCTTAAAACAATACAAGCGGTGTGGGGTTCATGGATACAGATCTAAAATCAATAGAATAAAAAAGAAAGCACAAGAAGGAAAAAAATTAAAAATTAATTAGAAATTACTGTTTTGATTAAGCTCTGTTTTCCCCCCACTACCACTTTATGACCACACAGATGAGCAATGAGAAAAAATGTTGCCATGCCAGCTTTTGCTCCAGCCACGGAAGGAGCACCATCTGTCATCAAATCAGAAAGTTTGGCAAAGTCCAAAGACATTATTCATGCTCTGCTAGGTTCTGAAAGAAAACTATAGCTCTGGGAAGGGCCCTAGCTCAAGGGCAAAGGAATGGGCTTTGAATTTTTTTTGTGGGTTTTTTGGTACATATAAGGCCATTCGGCCAGTGTCCATTTTTAGAGCTTCTCCAGATGAATCAGTCAAAAGTGTATTAGCCACATCAAATTTTGAGCTCTCACAGAGAACTCTTGCAAGCGGTCATTTGGTGGCAATGATACAATATTCATTCCAAATATACTAGATAGGGTTAAAGTGCTGTTTCTGGAGTACATAGCAATTTCCCTGTGACAACACAATTACCTGACAGTCACGAGGAGAATTTTTTAACTCCTTCCTGGCCAAACAGACAATGGTTCTGGGAAAGGGATTCTGTGTCTGGTTGTAAAAACATTTTAAAAGATATTTTAAAAAGAATAGAGAACAAATATTCAGAAGCTCACTCGTTTAAGCTGTGAAATTACTTTGTGGCTGGGGATGGTCTTATTTGATGTTAGCAGCGCTGTAGTGCCTATATTCCATCATAGTTTCAACCATTCTACTCATCTTGTCACTATATAATTTTATGATAATTCACAGTTGTTAAAAAACAGCCCTGACAATAGCTTTCTATTTGGTTAGACGTGTTTAACTGATGAAAAAAGGAGTCTTCTTCCAAAATTTTCCCTTGCTTGGTATCACTTTGTGAATGGTAGTGAGCACAAGAGGGTGTCTTGTCGACTGCTGCCATTGGTGTTGTCAACATTGAGGCTGCCCTTTGGTACAGCTTTGGTATCCTTTTTCCTGCTGGCAACATGGAAAAAATATTGTGCAACAATATTGAGTCATTTTCTGAAGTTTTGAATTGTAGATATAGAAGCACAATATCCCACATTCATAAATTGAGGGGTGTTTAAAAAAAAGAATTGAATATGTAGCATGTATATCATGAAAGAGAAAAAAAAATACCACAAAGTGGTGGGCTTCTACTGTAGGAGGAAACAAGATATGCTTGTGTTTATTACTAGCTCGCAAAGAGTTGTTTCTATGCTGTTTGTTTTAAATGCTGCCAAACCATTGCTTTTCTATAATCAGCCAGAAGCAGAATTAAAATGATGACCTCACACTTCATATAATATAGTACTATATTATCCAACAAATGCCAGTCACCATGGCAAAGAATCCTCTTTAATGTGCACTAATAAGACAGTCTAGCTCACTGAACATCCTTTAAAAATAAAATACAGTGGTGCCCTGCATAGCGACGATAATCCATGCAGCAAAAATTGTCGCTATACGGCTTCGTCGCTATGCAAAAATAAAAAGCCCATAGGAATGCATTAAAACCCGTTTAATGTATTCCTATGGGCAAAAAACTTACCTTTATGCGAAAATCCTCCATACGGCCGCCATTTTCGCTGCCCGGTAAGCGAGGACTCCGGGCGAAAACACAGCGGGCGGCCATTTTTTTTTACCCAGCGTCCATTTTGGAACCGCCAATCAGCTGTTGGGAAATCATCGTTATGCGAAAATTGGTAAGTGAAACAGCTTACCGATCATCGCAAAGCGATTTTTTCCCATTAGAAACATCACAATGCGATCGTAAAAACGATTGCAAAAAATTAATCGCTATGCGGATTCATTGTTAAACGGGGCGCCCGTTAAGCGAGGCACCACTGTAGTAGGTTCCTGTTTGCTTTTTAATTCCTGGATAAGGTAATAAAGGGGAGAAAAGGTGAG
This sequence comes from Pogona vitticeps, assembly GCF_051106095.1. Lineage (NCBI taxonomy): Eukaryota > Metazoa > Chordata > Lepidosauria > Squamata > Agamidae > Pogona > Pogona vitticeps. The sequence goes on from NC_135785.1 coordinate 161,770,906, forward strand.
TTAAATGTCTCTGTGCAAATGCAAAACTTCTTCACCACCACTACTGCTCCAGTAGCTGCATCTCAGGCTTTTGAGCAGAACCATTCAGTTTTTTGGCACCGGAACTATGATTGATGTTCCACTTGTTCCCTCATTCTTAACTGTCTCAAAAATCTGGATATTTGTTCAGTGGAACCAATTATATCAGTTGTCTAGTTCATTTTCACATTTCCTCATGAAGGGGCATTAACTCATGTCATTCCCTACCTGCAGTCTGAGGTGTAACAAGAGCCTAGATGTAGGCTTACTAATTAATCATATTTATTTTTGCAAGAAGGAAGACTAAACTTTAAGGCTGTGGTCTTTTGTATGGTATTTGGGTAAAGCAAAGATATTGGGAATGGGGCTGGTGCTGAGACTGGCTGTGTTTCACAGGGTATCTTCTTGCCAATTAATCTGAAGTAGGTCTACAAACCAATTAAATAATGTTTAATTGATCAACAGTTTGCATGATCAAACTGATTTATATTTATACCCAAACTGATTTATATTTATATTATTAAAATTCATCCGTTCTTGCTCTTATTTCTTCCTTGACAGCTTGTCTGACTTTGATTCTCCTCCTGCACAGTAGTTAATTACTGTATAGGTTTTTTCCTTGAACTCTTTTGCTGAGTCCCACTCAGCTACTGCAGTTTTCTCCTTTTTCCTTCTTCTCCCCTCTCCTCTTATCTCCTGTTGTTATGGTTGCTGCTGGACTGTAAACTGGTGGGCAATACCAGTTAACAGGTAATCATTGTTATTATTTCTGCACAGTAGGCATTTAGGCACTTTTATAAATTGCAGAAATATTACTAAGTACACAGTATTTAAGTGTTTTGTTTTGCTTAACTGAAGTGAAATAGTTGGATAATAAGGATTTGAACCAAGATTTTTCCCTAGTCAATCTGTTGCCACGAGAAGATGGACAAACTTGACAACTCACTGCTTGGTCTATTCTGATTTACATGAAGAAAACACAGACCACTCACAAGCCTATTGGCATCAGTTTGTATGACACTTTACAGATAAAGCTGTACACATGGATACAATTCTGGGTCCAGTGAAGGTAGCTTCTGCTTGTCAGTTTATAATAAATATTTCCCATGTGAACGACTTTAGGATGTGGGTGGACTCCTTAGATATATGAGATCATGTACTTGATCCTTCCTCCAACTGACTTACTAAAATCAGCAGGCAGGCTGAGTGGGTGAAATTCTATCATGTGTAAAAGAGGTAATAGTGAGGAGTTGCATAAAAGAATGGCATCATTTTGGATAAATAACAGTGAGTTCCAAGCATGACAAATGTAGGTAACATGTTTGAGAACATTGTGTATGCTTCTCACTTCCATGTGCTTCTGGATGAGATGGATTATCTGGATCCATTTCAATCTTGTTTCAGGTCTGGTTGTGGGACAGGGTTTTCACTATCTTAGTGAACAATATGCACCTGAAACTAAAAAGGAGGGGTGTATCCCTGTTGATTCTGCTGGTCCCCCCAAAAAACTTTAATATAAATGAAACAGAAACCATAGTAATGACTTATTTGAGTTTACAGGGGCACTGGCCCGTCTTGGGATTCAGAAAGTGGTGCTGGAACATTCCTGATTAACACCCTTGCTATATAACACCAGAAGAAACCAATAGGAGAGGTCATCCTCATACCAATGGCATTTAATCATGTCTCTCAAATTTATCACAATGGTCATTCGCCTATGATGTCCCTTGGTGTTCCATCTTGTTCCTCGTGCTGCATAACGTATACAAGAAATCATAGGGATCAAGAAATCAAGTTTAGAGGTTTACTACCACCAGCATAGCTTAGACTGGACTCAACCTGTTGAGTTCATGTCTCAGTTCATTGTTCATACAGACAGAGCTTTCGTAGTGCTTCTTTTCAGGCTGAATTCATCTTGTTTGTTTTGGTAGCTCCATCCAAATGCTCCTCCCTGATCGTCTGCATCTCCACACACTACTACTGCTACCTCTCATTCACACTACGTTTCATTACGATCCCCCCCCCATATATAGTTTGTTTCCCGTGTGTCCTTTGACATGTTTTGGGCCAACCCTCCTTTTAGTATCCACCTAGCTTCCCCACCCCCTGTCCTGCTGAACACAAAGGTGAAGAATAATTGATGAGAAAAAGGAGGAGGGGAAGTAGAAAATAGCAATGGGAACACAGATATATGCCCCAAAGAAGAAGAAGAAGCCTTTCCCCACAAATGCTTACAACTATATGAATTTTCCATACATTTAGACCTTCTGGGACGGACTGATCATTTGTCCACATCTGTTTCTATTTTGTTTTCTTTGTAAGCAAATTACATCTGTGGAACGCCTAGGTTAGCTGATCTGATATTGATGTTAGGTAGCCTACGGTCTGATATTTTATCATTTGGTTAGTGAAATGGAACATTCTCAAGTGACGGTTAATAAATCATTCTGTCAGTTAAAAAGTGGAGCAAAAGAAGAGAATGTATGCACAGAACTGGCAATGTTAGGCAACAAACAGGAATAGAGCCGCCACCCCCCCCCCCCAGTTCCCTTTTAGAAGCCATTTTCAGGCACAAAATGCTCAGCTACACAATCCATTCCAGCACTTATAACAAGACTTGAGTGAGATGATGGCAAACACAAGAAAGTGCAAAGTGGGTTTTACTTCTTAACAGGTCCATGAGTAGTATTATAATGGAGAAGCATCAAAGCACTCCTCATGTATTAAATGATCTCTCTGCCTATATTCAAGGTTTCAAAAATCCTTTCACACAGAAACTGTGAGGATCACATATACTGTATGCCCCAGGATTTACATAGCTTGCTGTCACCAAGCTGAAAGCTGAGCCATCATATGTGGCATCTCTTCAAATAGCTGATTTCAACAAGTATTTGACAGCATGGTGGCTACAGATCTCTTTGCATATGAAGGAAACATGGCTTACCTCAATTCACCTTGAATTTTTGAGATGTGAGTTAACAAGGGCAAAATTGCATGCAGACATGAAGAGCATACTGTACTATCAACCATTACCCCAAGAAATACTTTTAAAAATATAGCTTCCATTTTAGAGACATTAATTCTCTCATGTTAGAATTTTCAGAATTACCATATTTTCCATGTATAAGACACCACCATGTAAAAGACGGGCCCCCACTTTTCTAACCCAAAATTTCTTTCCTTGCAAGAAGGTGGAGGAGGTGGCAGGGATCAAAGCACTTTGATTCCTGCTTCCCCCCTCCACTTTCTTGTGAGGAAAGTGGTTTTCCTCTCCATTTTCTTTGCAAAAAACTGCATTTGCCCTACCCTTTCATTGCAAAAAGTGTAGAGGGAAAGCAGGAATCACTTTCCTCATATAGTCTCTTTGCAAAACATGGAGGGGGAAAGCATGGCTCAAAGTGCTTTGATCCCTCCCCCCTTACTTCTATGCATAAAACAGCAATTAATTTGTCCTCTACTTATTTCAGGAAAAAGTGTCATTTTACACACAGAAAAATACGGTAATACTTTTGCACAATGGAAACTATATAGTAATTAATTCCTATATGAAAGGAATTTTTCTATACAATTGAGTTGGATGGAGCAAATAAGCCACATTTTTACCAAAAAGACCATGCAGGATAATATTCACAAAACAACAAATAGCATTAAACAGCTGATTTCTTTCCATCATAAAAGCTCTGCCGCTAGAAGTCAAAGGTTTTTCAATCCTCTACCTGCCAAACCATAGTGCGGGAGCGGGAAACTCTTTAATCTCCAAACCCCATCAAGGCCTGCTGAACATCTAGAAATGCTTTTTTAATTAAAAAAAGGAGGAGGGACAGTAGAAAAAGAAATGTCTACTTTTGGTTTTGATTTTTGGGTTGGGATATCAAAGTCGTCGTCGTCGTCATCATCTTAAAACTGCAGAACTGGAAGGGATCCTATGGATCACTGAGTCCAGCCCTGTCAGGGACACTCAATAGGGAATCAAACTCCCAACCTCAGGTACCGCAGCGAGATACCTAAACCAGTAAACTATCCAGTGTGACTTTGGGACACTGTATGAGGCACACAGTCTGCACTTTGATCATACCTGCTGTACTGTACAGTGACTAGAAGTGTCCAACTTCATATAAATTGAGTTGGTATGAATAACAACGAATAACAAAGATTGCAAGAAGTAATAAACTAATATATATTTTTATATATTTTTGTCAGAGGAGATTTCTCAGAGCTACCAGCAAACTCAGCAAGTTAACACGAACTCCTGGGCTTTCCCCGTACACCACCCATCTAAGTAAGCATTTGAACAATTCCCTCCTTAAATTGTAAAGGATCTTGTGGCACTTTGGAGACAGAATAAATTTGGCATATGAATTTATGGATTGCAGCCCACTTCCTCAAACGTATCTAATGTATCTGATGAAGTAGATTGTTGTAGTCCACAAAAGCTTATGCCGTGCGGAACGTTTTCATTCTTAAGGTGCCATACAGATCTTTTATTGGTTTTGCTGCAACAGAGTAACACAGTTGTCCATACAACACCCAGGGTTTTTTTTGTTGTTGTTCAACTATGAAGATGAGACAGTTTAAAAAAAAAACAAAAACATTGATCGCTTGTAAACAATAGAGAAACCAACCCAATGGTCTTTTCACCGCAATGTGAAGATTCTATATTTGTAATGGTCAAACATGGCATCACAAATACCAGATCTTGAGATTTTGCAGCAACACTGCATGCCACAGCCTAAATACAGTTGCTCTCTGCTTCAATGGAAATTTAGAGTTCCACTGAAGCTTAATATGGAAGTAAATTTTATAGCACTTTACTATATTTTAAAGGCAGTACATGAATTATTGAAGCCTTTCATATAAAATGGGGCATGTTGTAATTGATTTGCCCATTTCTTTAACACCAGTTTAAAGAATACGGATGAAGAGCTGTTTTGGGAAAGAAGGAACAGTGGAGGTGAATACATTTTCGCCATTTTTTTTTGTGTGTCCACTTATATGGATATACAAGTCCACCTTCATTTAGTAGAGCATGGAGAAAATGCAACACAAATGTGAAGGCTTATTGGTATTTGTTTTTATAAGTAACTGTATTTATTTGCTGAAGTCTGAGATGTCCCATGCAGCATTCTAACTTTAAAATTAATTACTTCCCGGCAGGGTGATGTGGTAGAAGGAAATCTCAATTATTGTAAATCACAACAACAATAATGAATGCTTCCATCATGAGTTGATAAACAATCAACAGAATCAAGTAAGGAATACTATTGTATTAAGGATGAGGAAAGTTATCATTCTGGGCTGCAGGTGTGATAGACAGGTCACATATTTTAATATTTCACTAGCATGTAAGGGGAAAGATAAAGCTGAATAATTCTATTTCACATGTTATTCTATGTGCAAGGTTTTTTGAGAGGCACTCTGTATAGCACTTAATGAGCGAAGAGCCTACCAGTCACATAATCCTTTGTAGCTCCCATGGATCTTAGCCATCTCAGCCATTTCCTGCTTCTTTGGGCTTCTTCAGCCCCATGGTCATCATTGCAAGATTTGCCAGGCAACCTCCTGAGGACATGAGATTTTTGGCTACCTCTACCAGAATTCTGTGGCTGGAGAAATTGCTAATGAATTCTATAAACTGTAGTGGGGGGGGGAACCAAAAGTCCCATGTGCTCACATAATTGCATTACTTAAAATCCAGTTCTTCTTAGCTCTGGCTCCATTAGAGGAAAAGCCAGAACTCATGGTTTAGTGCCCTTTTCCTTTATAGATGACCCAAAACTAGCTGCAATGACTTAGATCAACCCTTTCTGCTCTTGAATAAACCCTCCTCTTAAGAAGTCTAGTTATTCTGAGATACCCTCTTACTATTCAGAATCCACATTTTGACCATCTAATGACTCAAGCCAGTATTGCAGGCTACAGACAGATTTGAATTCATTAAGAATTTATATCTTTTAAACTTAAAATAATCCTGGAAAACAGGATTATATATATATGCCTCCGTCCGGATGTCTAGATTTTATAGTCCTTAAACTATGATGGAAACATATTGTGAGAAGGACAAGATCACAGATAGCATTCTCAGCGTCCCATTGTGCTCCAACCTGGGACCTGAGGCCAACCCACCCACCCAGATTGTTGCTCAGAGTCCTTCGCCTATCCTGGTGGTTGCAGAGAGTTTACAGGGTGCCATGGCCTCAGTGCCTTGCCCTTCCTGAGAAGCCAGAAAGCGAACTGAACTCAGTCCTGGGGGTTGTGGGATGATCCCTGGGGGAATAGTGCTAAGTAGTCTGGCAGATAAGGGATATAAAAGTGGCTTTGCTGCCAGGGCAGGCAGAAGTTTAGCTGGAGGCTAAGAGAGAAGGAGACAGCTGGCAGGCTGAGGAAGAGCAAACGCCCAAAGAAAGAGATCCGTTCACCTTAGAAGTGATAGATACCACTGTGCCAGAGGGAAGGATAGATGCTGTGTACCAGAGAGAGAGAGAGAAACCTCACCCAGACAATGAAGGAAGCCAAAAAAGAGGGAGATAGTCATTCCTGCCCACTGCCTGGGAGGGGGAAACCCAGTCACAAGAAGCCAGTAGAATAAAAGGACTAGGAGGGAGGAAAAACCCTCAGGAGATTAAGACTGGGGAGACACCCAGGAAGAGGGGTTAAGTAAACTATTGGACAGAGAAGTCCCCTGAGGAAGAAGTCTGGGATGAATGGGGATACATATATAAAGAGGATCCCTGGCAAGGGGTTTGGGTCCAATTCTGGTTGCCCAAAAAGAGGCCTCTAAATATGAATGTTGAGAAATATTCCCTGCAGCCGTCCTAGTGGGAAGAGAGGGAGAGGAAAGAAGAGAGGGAGCTAAGAAAGAACAGTGACTTGACCCCCCCCCTCCCCAAGTAGACACTGGCAGAGAAGAGACCTCATGGCTGTCAAGAACCAAAGAGACCAGCGGCACCAGAGGGAATGCCCCAGTACACCTATCCTCAGTGTAGACATACTGTCCCTTGCCCAATGAAGCACTTCTAAGAGAGAAAAACTGGATGTTGGACTTGATAAACTGGAGGGTAGTTGAAGGGAATTGAGTTACTGCGAGAGACTTAGACTTTGGCCCTCTTGGTGAACAGAACCAGAAAGGGGAGGACTGATGGAGAGAACTGCTGGATAAGCTCAGTGGTGAAGAAGAAGAAGAAGAAGAAGAAGAAGAAGAAGAAGAAGAAGAAGAAGAAGAAGAAGAAGAAGAAGAAGAAGAAGAAGAAGAAGAAGAAGAAGAAGAAGAAGAAGAAGAAGAAGAAGAAGAAGAAGAAGTGGGATTAGTGTGGGAAACTATGACTACTGATTCTAAATCCCACTGGGTTTTTCCCATTCTCTACTGATTGTATGGGGCAAGGGATGGAAAGCAGAAAGCCTGCTGAAACTACTGGGGTTGGCGGGGCTCACACACATGCATACACTTTTATCATTATAGATGTAATATGGTGGGAAAAATTACATCATTCCCTGGTAAGTACAGAAGAGGCTGATGTGGTGATATAAGAATGAGTCAGATGCACAGTGCGATTTCAAGTGCCTAATAAAAAGATCTTACAAAAGAGCCATTTTATTAACCTCTTGGGAAAAATTATGAATATATGAATCAAAAATGCATATATCTTTGTTATATATGTGAACACTGGCATCTTTTGGGGCAGAACACCTGTGCTTTTAAACAGCTTCTCACTGGGCAGGTTTGAATGCTCATATTTCAGCTTAATAAATCAAGACATGAACATGCCTTGTGCCTACGCATGTAACTTTCTTTCTTCCTTTTACTGTGTACCTGAATGAAATAAATCTCCAATTAACTATCATTTCTTGATTCTCCTGAACCAGGAAACTAGGTACTGAAGTGCCTGCAACATTAATCGTGTAACTCTGTCCTTACATTTTGCACCCTTTTGACCAAATCCTGTGTGAAATCCATCTGGATCTAGACCCTAATGTACGAATTAGGGCCTTTAAGCCAATGCTCTTGCAGTGGGACTAATCTTGATCACATCTGCATTTTAAAAAAACTAGTCAATACAATTTGCAAAGGCAGCCCCCCCTTCCTCCCTCCTCTTTCAAATTATGAGCTGAATTTTGGTGGGACTAACAAATTTTGCTTTGCTAGTAAAATTGCTACCTCTAAAGCTGGCCATCTCTGTGATGTGTAGAATTCATTCAATTTATGTTTCAGAAACCTGGATCAAGATCTTATTTGTCAATCTCGGGTTTTGCAGAGTGAAATAAATTTGTGTTTTTGTGTTCTGTGGGTATAATTTTCCCTGAGACACTCTGTGATAATCACCATGCAAGTGCAGGCTGTATCACAAGTTATTATTATTAACTATTTTCTGTTAGGAATTCAGAAAGCAGGAACAGCAGAATTTAGCTCGTAGCTGCTCTTACACCAAAAACATTTTGCTTTTTTGTACTTAAGAACTGATTTGTCATATATAGAGAAATCAAACAGCACTCACCAAGCCTCAGAAAAATGCACACAGTTAATGCTATGCATTTCTTTCTCACTCTTTCTCTCTGTCCACAATATGATTCCTAAGTGGCATTTTATTTTTAAAGGACAGGTTGAAAAGTATTTACGCTTCCCTTCTGATGTATTTTACTTCAACACAGCTTTACTGATAAACTGGGTGCTTTAGCAGAGGAGAGATAAAATCTGGTTTATTTCACAATGGAAGTTGAGGGGTTTTTTTTTCCACATCAGGATTTTACTAGTCAATTGTCCTCCTTGCCTCCCTCGATCAGGGAAGGTGGGTGGGGGGAGAGGAGAAAGAGACCCAAATGATGTAGTCTCCCTCTTCTAACTGTTCAGGACCAGAAAGGGATGCTGCTGAGTTGGCAACCCTATTAGACAGATCCCTCCCTTGCTCCAGCAGCTTTATATCTGAGTCAAAACAACTGAGTTCAGGGGAAAAATGATTGTTGTTAAGTTGCATCTGGCTTATAGTGACCCTATGAATGAGTGACTTCCAAAGTGCACAAAAATGCTTCGTTTTGTGGTTCCAATATATGCCCGGCATCCCCACCAGAATCAAAGAACATGAGAGACACTGCAGACTAAAACAACCAGAAAAATCTACAGTAGCTGAACATGCCCTAAAACAAACTGGACATGAAATTCTATTTCAAAATACTGAAATACTGGACAACACCAGCAATCATTACGTCGGACTGCACAGGGAAGCCATTGAAATCCATAAGCACCAGCAGAACTTCAACAAAAAAGAGGAAAGTGTCAAGCTCAACAAAACTTGGCCCCCAGCTCTCAAAAATACTATGTGCAAAAAGGTCAAAGAACTCTACCCAGCCACAAGGACAGTTGATCACTACACACAAAAGGTCAGCTAATGACACCCATCAACCACAGTGACAGATAATGTCTTCTCCTTAGCACAACAATACACCTACAAGAAGACACACTAATCACCCATCTACAGAAAAAGACAAAAGCCCATCTCACAGCCATAAATACTCCACTCCTAAGCCAACTACACCAGAGCACAGAGTGCTGTCATCTGAAGATGCCGGCCACAGAGACTGGCAAAACGTTAGGAAGAACAGCCTTCAGAACATGGCCAAAGAGCCCGAAAAACCCACAACAACCATCAACTAACACTATTTATTAAATCTACTTGTAAAACATCTTTCTTTATAAACAAACAAATCCACAAAATATAACTGGATGATTGTCCTAGCCTCCAAGAAAGCAAGACAAGCCCCAAATGCTCCCACTTGTTTCCGACTCAAATTAAAACCTTTACCTTATTTTTTAAAAGATTATCAGGGCCTCCTGAACTAGCCATTTAAGAATGCAGCACAAAGCAAAACAACAACAACAACAACAATATCCATATGTTTTCCTTGATATATTCAACAATTGTTTCCCTTTCTGGGTCATTAGTACACTGGTCATTAAGCAAAAAATATAACTTGACAGCCTTCCCAATGGGAACATTAGGTAGATAGGGTGTCAGAAAATGAGGAAGTCAAGATCTTGTGTGATTTCCGGATCCAAACAGATAGACACCAACATAGCACACCAGACACTGTAATAATAGAACAATTAAGTGTCGAGATCATTGACATTGCAATTCCAGGGCATGGTATCACACCATCAGACCTACCAAAAAACGGCAATATTAGGAACAGCATATATACTTTGTCAATATTTAACAGATACTGTACTTAGGTTTTTGGTTAAAACTTGTATCTGTTATATAATACCAGTCAACAACAACAACAACATTCTATTACTTCTGGATAGCTCAGTGGGTTACGTATCTGGCTGCAAAACCAGAGGTTGGCAGTTCTATTCCTCACTATGCATCCCAGAAACACCAGCCTGTGTAACCCATAGCCAGCTGCACAGTCCCAGAGCACCCACAGAAAAAGGGAATGGGAAGCCACTTCTGAGTTCTCTCTACCTAGAAAACCCTGAAAAGGGTCTCCTGAAGTTATACTTGATTCCATGGCACATGACTACTCTTATTTATGACTTCTTGGTCCTGGTATACCGACATTTTTACTGCCTTGTCAAATGACAGCAAAATATAATGGCCTGGAAAGGCAAGCAGGGATGACATATGGGGGTGGGTGGATGGTAACTGTTCTTACTACCAACTTAGTTCATAGTACCAAAACAGCCAATTAAAAAAGTTATTGTGTTTTTTAATATATTAATACTGCATTTATTGTGTTCATAATTTTCCAACACAGCCTTAAGACTAATAGTAGCCTTTAAATTCGCATAGGAATACCTTATTGCTTCATAGCCAATCAGGCTGTATGCATGAGCAGAGATTCAACCTGTCTTACAAAAATAATATTTGGCATCTAATGGAAGTACATATAAACAATCAGAAAAGCACAAAATAATAAACTAATGATAATATCATAAAATAAGCATTCTTAAAGAAATAACAAGTTGTGAAGTTAACTTGAAGTGCTTGTGAATTCACTAATCCATTTAGCCCATTAATAAACAAAACAAAATAAGATAAGGCATTCATTGCTCTAGCTGCTCTTCTATCATATTTATAGACAAGGATATATGTGCTTCCTACAATTCTGGGTTTTATTCTATTTTCATTTGTTTCTAACCTTACCCCACTCCTTCCCATAACATGGAGACTGTGGCCCTTTCATTATTTTTTGATGGTCATACAATTGCAAAAATTCGAGACTGCTAAGATTTGTTCTGTTGCCTCTATCAGGCCATCCTAATTTCCATGGTAGAAATCTTCTGTACTTTATCTTGTCTGCAGAGATAGATTCCTTAAAGGCAGACATTTTTCAAAGAAAAATCTCTAATCTCATGTCACTCTGATATGGATGTTGACATCAAGATGAATGTTTGCAGGCAGCTGTGCTCAGATCCATGCCATGTGCAGGCCCAGATTCAAATTTATCTTGCTAAAAAAAAAAAAAAAATCAACCTGGTTGTTCAAGCAAACCAGCCTTGTAGATAAGATACTTGATGAGAAGACCAGAAAAATTCAGACCAAGGAGTATGATTGCATACTTGAGCCTGGGGATATTAAAATGAGCCCTAAGAAAAGTTACATTCTGCAGTGTGTGTAAATTATGCACATCAAACAGATTTGCATAATTTCTACTGTGTTTGTCTAAATAATTAATTCTGGCTGTGTGGTGGTGGTGAATGACAAAGAAATAGAACACATTGAAGCCCCATGTTTTCTTTTCTATCTGTCCTGTCATTCCATGGCTTTAGGTGACTGAGGACACAGTCAACGCAGCCTTTATGTTATGTTGCCATAAAGGCTAGATGCTGTCTCATTCCCCCACCCCTTTCTAAATGGAAAGATGGCTCACATTCTGAGAAAGACATTTTTGAGCCCCTTCCTGCTTCCTCTAGGATATCTGCATGCCTGAACATGTACAGAGTCTTGATGTGACAGGACTGGCCATAGTGGAGGCCTAGTGATGTTGTGGAGGGGAATTGAACTTCCAACCTCTGGCAAGAGTTTGGAGGTGACACTGTTTTGAGGTTAGCTGATTGCAGAAATGGACACAAGGGGAACTAGGGTAAATGAGCCCAGAAGTCAGGTAAAACCCAGCTAACCAGGTTATATCGCAACCCTGAAGTTGTGGGTTAGAAGGGGCAACAATTCTTTGCACCTGCAACAGTTTTCACTATTCCTATTAAGAATCTTGTCCTGTGGGACTTTACCTACAACATGCATGATGATTGGGGAATTTCCCCTCCTGTTTATAGGGCTTATGGAAGGCTCATTGCCAGCTCACACAAGCATTTTTCCCAAGTCTTACACCAATCCTGTCAGGGCTTGTGCAACACTTGTGGGCGGCAGTGCAGACATTCCGCTCTGCCTTGCTCTGCATCGCACGCTGGGCCTAAGTGCATGTACACATCGTCTGCTTCTTAACAGTCACTGTTGGCACCAAGGAAAGCTCATGGGGCAAAGGCAGGGGTGTGGGAAGTGGGACCAGAAGTCATTGGAAGTAGAGCCAATTATATCTGATTTTCCACCTAAGGTTTTCTCATGAGTACCTGAAATAATGTATTAAACTTGAGTGGCTGCATGCTCTTGGGCTTGGTTCTGTATTGTGTTGGGATAAAAGATGTATGGTCTCATCTTCCCCTTACAACTACCCTTCCTCTATTTACAAATGCCACTGTGAGAACTAGCAAGTGGGTCTCTGAACTTTACGAAGAGAAGCTTGTACTGCTGCCCTATCTTTGGACAAGCTGGTGAAGATAAAGCAAGGACACTTAGGCAATATGTTACAAGTTGTTAAAGTATGCCAAAGAGTGGCCATGGCAGACTTGACCCAAGTGGGATGAGTCCTTAAGAACTTAGTGGTAACCTAAATTGGGAAGGTGATCAGGGCATAACATCACACAACTCCAGAGCTTTGCACATGAAATGAACACCATGAAACAGATGCAATTAAATCTTTGTTGTATGGTCACAGATACAATAAAAAATTTCCAGAATTAAAATGACATGGATATAGCTGAAAAACAGTATTTACTGTATTATAAGACAAAGGCAAAAGTGGCCTTATGTGTTCTTTGTGCAAAATAAAAAAACATGGCCTAGTTCTGTATTTGACTTACTTGTATCAGCTAAAACAGTGGTCCCCAACCTTGGGCCTCCAGATGTTCTTGGACTACAACTCCCAGAACCCTTCACCACCACCTCTGCTGGCCAGGATTTCTGGGAGTTGAAGCCCAAGGTTGGGGACCACTGAGCTAAAAGACATTTTAGATACAAATCTGGGGTCCTACTTTGGAAAGCTCTCATTACAGGGTTAATAGGATGCAGCTGCCAGACAGTGCTTTATCAATTTCCTCTGGATCCTTAGTATCTCTATGCCAAAGCAAACTGGAATCTAGATCAGGGCATGGCAAGTTAGGTACACAACACTGAAAGAACAACAGCAGACTTAAGCTAAGTGGGTTGGATCTTTAAGAAGCTGAAGATAAATTGAACTGGGAATGTGACAAGGGCATAAAATCACATATTATCAGAGATCTGCAAGTGAGTTACATATCATGACACAAATTCAAGATGAATCAGCTAGACAGTACTTCACCAATTTCATCTTGGGGTCCCAACACTAAATTGAAAGGTTAATATGATGAGGGCATAAAATTGCCTAAAATTGCAGATGAAATTCACAACATGGAACAGATTGCAGAAACAACAGCAACAGTTCCCTTGATCCTTTACCAGTACCAAGTTGAACTTGGAACAGGATGAGAGCATAAAAACCACACAAAACCAAAGGCTTACAAGTGAAATGCACAGCACGGGACAAACTGGAGAGATAACAGCAATGTTTACTTGACCTGAAGAGGCTGGACCCATGAGTTCAAATTGAACTGCAAACACAATGAGGACATACAATTATATGAATCAGAGGTTTTGAAATGAGTTCACCTACATGGAACAACTACAAGATGCCATGAGAATATCACACTTGACTGGTTGGTTCTAGAAAGAAAAGACAAGAAATCGGGCCTTCTCAGCGGTGGCTCCTTGCCTCTGGACTAACCTCCCTCCTGACATTCGCGCGGCTCCCTCACTGGGCATTTTCAAAAAACAACTAAAAACATTGATGTTTCGGCAGGCCTTCCCCTTTGTCAGTTCCTGACCTCCCTTTTCTTTCTTCTCCCAGTGTTTGTCCCATCTTGCTGAAAGTCCTCCTTATGTAATTGTTTTTAATCATATTGTTGCTTATGCTGCTGTAAGCCGCCTAGAGTAGTCTTAATTGATTAGATAGGCGGGATATTAAATAAATAAATAAATAAATAAATAAATAAATAAATAAATAAATAAATAAATAAATAAATAAATAAATAAATAAATAAATAAATAAATAAATAAATAAATAGATCTTGACTACTCCAGGGCTAATATGAGGAGTAGTAGATCAGTCATGAAACAGCACAGAAGCCAGAGGTTTGCAAATAATCACATTCACATTGTACAGCTTCTCAAAAAGGGAGATCAATACTGCACTTGATCAGAGTGGTTAAATATCCTGGTCTTACTGAGGTGTCAGGAAGGTCAAAGTCATGAGGAGGATCACTGGCCAAAATCCTGTTCCATGGTAAACCTTGAGATGGCGTACTTGAGATGACACCCATGATAGTTACCAACAGCACCAAGGTGGCAGAGCTATTCATGAAGCAATTTCACAGGTGCATTGTGAAAGAGCTTGACTTTCTTGCTTGGTCGTAATGCCTGGCAATGTTATGCTTGCATAACTTTACATTATGTGGCAACATCCAGAGTTATACCTTCCCCTCCTCCACCCCCCAGGGATTCTTCTGTAGAGAAAGGGGCAGAAGAGGGCTTTATCAGTCTTGAACAAAATCAGTGTCGTGGAAAAATTTTAAAGCCTCCCTTCTAACCCAAGTGATTGTGGTCTTAGGCTTGATCACAGAATAAAAGAATGGCTTGACTATAACCACTGCCAGGGGGACATGTTTTTGCCATTACAGTCACCCACAACTCCTGATCACCATACTCTTCACTGAAGATAAAAAATTGTCATTTTTCCAAAACGTAAGACTTGAAATGCTCTCTCTCTCTCTCTCTCTCTCTCTCTCCATCTTTCACAAGCCTATGCAGTCATTTATGTATTTTTCTTCAGCCAAGGTGAAAGTTTCTCCTTTTGACAGACAGAGGGGAAAATGCAGAAGTTTAAGATTAGTAACAAAAACAGCCATTGAATTTTTTTTTGTATATATAAAAGGATTTTTTTAAGGGGAACTTAAAGAGCCCTTTGACTTTGACCTATGGGGCCCCAGAAAGCCCCACTCTTGGCTGTTCAGTAATATTAGCCCGTTCAGATTATGGATAGAAATGGGTATGCATCGGAAAGATGGTGATCCATTTTGATTCATGATTCATCACGGTTGACAAAAGTTTCCCATCTGTTGAAGTCTATTCCTATGTGTTTCTCTTTAGAACCGTATAAAAGAGCCACTCCAAGCACCAAGAGACATCAAGTTCACAGAGAAGCTTTCCACTGACTCACCTCTGCAAGCCATGCAAGTTTGGGTTTCGGACATCTGTGTTACACAGAAGTAGGGCCTCCCCAGGAAAGTTCCCCCCAGCGCCTAGAGACACCAAAATCACAGTGAAGCTTCTACTGACTCTCCTCTACCAGCCCTAAAAGTTTGGTGAAGATTGGGTTTCAGATATCCATGTTATACACCACAAAGTGGGTCCCTCCCATGAAAGTGATCTTTAGCAGCTGGCTTGGGGAAAACCAGTCTTCACCAAACTTGGAGGACTTGTAGAGGAGAATCAATATAAGCTTTTCTATGATTTTGGTTTCTCTTGGCACCTGGAGAGAACTTTCTGGGGGGGGGGGGAACTTGGTGGATGTATGACATCTGAAATCCAATCTTCACCAAACTTGTCGAGATTGTAGAAAAGAATCAGAGGATGCTTCTCTGCAATGTTAGTGCCTCTACATGCCTGAGAGGCATTTTAAAGCCAAACAAATCAATGAATAAAAAAAATCACTAAAAATTCATTTATTTGTATTTGTTGGGGGCATTGACTTGTACAAATATGGTTCGACGAATTAGCAATTTCTGAGTGGGTTTGGTGATTCAATTTAATTCATGCCCATCTCTAATTATGGGTTTAAAAGTGGCAAATTGGGTTGCTCTAAATACTGCACAGACTGCAGAAAATGATTCTGAGTGTGTGCATGCATGGAGGCAGTTCTAAGCATGCATGACCAGCAGGCTGAGAAGCTTTACCAAATGCCAGAGGCTAGCAGGATGGCTAAAGCTTGGATGGCAGAGAATTCTTGTGTGCAGAAAAGATTTATTTATTTGATTTATACCCCGCCCATCTGGCCTAAAGGCCGCTCTAGGTGTATTTAATAAGAATGCTATAGCTAAAAATCTGGAGTAGATTTTTTTTCCTGTGAAGATTTGGGGGGGGGCAGTGCTCCTTCCTTGAGAATAAGCTCAGTCCACTCCTCTCAGGTCTGGCTGCACCAGTGTGGAAATGAGTGGCAATGTGTCCAGGACTTAATGCCACTTCACATACAATGATCACATTTTCTCCTCCCTCATTGCCACTTGCCATGACAGGGAAAGCACAACAATTCCCTGATACTCCTTCCAGCACTTTGAGATGCTTTCAAAAAGCTCTAACACAATATCTAAAAAAACTATAATGGTTATATTAGGGTTTTCCCATTAATATTGTGATATGTTTCAGCTGTCAATCATATTTTAGCAATACACGGCACATGTCAGCATCAGTTAGAGACAAAGGATGAATGACAATAGTTCGTTACATCTATGAATCTGTTGGCATGCACCTGTGAACACATTTGGGGGATGCCATCTCTTTAAAACATTCTGCACTATCATATGTTCATTATCTGTGCAGAACAGTGTCTTAACCCTCCCAAAGCAGGATAATGCCATGTGGCATTGATTGCTTTTTTTTTTTTCTTTGAATGGGACATCCTTTCTCCCACACCTTTTACAGAAAATCCAGACCACCTTATTAAATTGCTGTGCAGCAGAGAGGAACAACTTGTAGCCTTCCTGTGGTGGTTGGACTGCAACTCCTTTTTCTTCTAGCTATTGTGGCCAGTGGGGATGAATGGATGATGGTAGTTGTAAACCAGCAATGTCTGGAGACCATAGGATGCCCACACTGGCTGTTGCTGTTTTAATCCTACACATATTATGCTGATATAAGAGCTGAAATGAAAGGGAAGGTCTGAGGACACTATTGGGGACTAAACACATAACACTTCAGGAGCAACATTAAGCCCTTTGAAACTCAGAATGATTACTTGTGTACACTTCCCTCTTTGTAAAGGAATCACATCCACACTGTTTCATAAAACGATAAGAAAGTTCATGTTTAGGAGAGAAATACACTTGGGATAGGAAGGATGATAGAAGTCCTAGGTTTAGCTAAGGGTGTGCCTCCACTATCATTTATCCCCTACTGTTGGGATGGTTACATTTGTTGTATTTTGCAGTTGACTACATTCATGTACAGCTAAAGAACTCTGGCTGTCCCTTTAATCTCTACAGAGAAAAGGCAAGACAACAGAAAGATACGTGAGGGAAGGAAGTGACATCAGCAACCCTAAGAATTGCAATCTGGAACTGAAAGTAATTTCCAGAAAACTTGAATTTAGAGGAAGTATTGAGGATGAAACAAGTTGTTAGGATAAAAGATTGGTTACAAAAGATGGGAAATAAAGAACAAATTGAAGAGATGTTAGGTATGGAGAGAATATCTTGGTTTAAACTGAGGCGTGTCCCAGGGACAAGGAACCTGTGGATTGAATAAGGAATTATAGTCAGAACAGAATGGATTGTGGAGGTCTGGTAGGTCTGAAGACTGCAGTTCCAGCTCTGTCCTCCATAGTAGTGGTGGCACTGCAGCATCACAGGAAGTGGCCTGGTAATGTCCTCAACCTGGTCGGTACTTCACCTGTATAGGAAGTAAGATGTCTGAGCACCACCGGTCAAGTCTCCTGATGTTTGATATAGCCCATCATAATGCATGAGTCCAGGTGACCATGTCCACCTTGACCTATGATCAAGTCTGTGAACCAAAAAGATTTAAGGAGCTAAAGCAACTCCCCTGCGAAGGAAGGTCACTATGTCTGGAGTGTTTCATAACCATTCAGTCAATGCATGTAAAAGGTGGGGAGGGCATAACAGAGGTATACAATTATGCAAGGCATGGAGAAACTGGGTGGGAGAAGTTTCTTTTCATCTCTCATTATATTAGAACCCAGGGCTAGCCACTGAAGCTGAGCGTCAGGAGCTTCAGAACAAAGACCACTCAGTATTTTAAGATCTGAAAGAGGCTATGTTCTGCCTCTCTGCATCTCTCCTTGTGCCAGTGATCAGCAAAGAGGGGGATGAAGTACATGGAAAATAAAAGCACCCGAGACTGCAGCATGTGCTGCTAGTATATTAACAAATCTTTGCACTTACTTTTCTTTTCCCATATACAAAATTTGTTGAGGCTTAAACCCATAGCTGCATAGACATAAATTCTGCCTTCTGGAGATTTGATTAAAGCACTGACGCATAAGGATGCAATCCTCAAATGCTTTCCCCAGGATGTTCCCACTTCGAATAAATGGACTCATTCCCAAATGAATGGCTTGTGCCTCATGACGTCAGGATGGAAGCCCAGGCAACTTACCTTGCCAGTTTTGTCCTGGTGCTTTTTCTCTTTCTTTCTCTCTCCCCCCACCCCATCTCTCTCTCTCTCTCTCTCTCTCTCTCTCTCTCTCTCTCTCTGTGTGTGTGTGTGTGTGTGTGTGTGTGTGTGTGTGTGTGTGTGTGTGTGTGTTGTAAGTCCAGTAATAAAAGTTTAGTAAGAGTCAGATTTGTGTATCTGTTTAAAGGATAGACATTTATAGTCTAATGTGGCATTTTCCCATCATTTCAATTATTCTGAAGGAAAAGAAGGGTATGGCTTTTACACTGAATTACATTCTTCCTAGGGACCAACTACACCATATTAGCAAAGGTTTAACCAAGTGCCTGAAATTGTTATGAATTTTTCAGTCCAGAAAAAGTCAAACTAGTTTCATTACATCTAGATTGGGGTTGCATAACCTTAGTGAAACAATGAATATTTCATCTCAGATGAAGCATTCCTATGTACACTCAGTGATGTGCTGAACTCGGTGCCAAAGATAGAGGTTTGTTGGCTTCTCAAGGAACTGGCTGCTTCTTGACATCAGTGGTTGAAATTCAGGCCATAAACATCCACATGGTTTTAAGTAAAAAGTACGGTAGCTCCTGAAGCAAAAGGTGGATTCTTTTCTGCTTTTGAGTCAAATGCAATGGGCATCTCCCCATAAAACCTTTTATGTTTCTGGAAAGCTGCCAGGACCCTTTGGTCTATCCAAGGATATTTGTAAAGCCCTTCCAAGAGGAAAGTTGCTGCACCTGTGCCAGTTACTCAGTAGTAATTAAAGTAATAAAGAAATGGGAGTTCCACAAAGAATCGTGGATAGCAGAGATACAATTCTTGCTGTTCAGCTTAGAAGAAAATGTTCTAAAAGTTGGCAAAAGTACATTCCTGTTTACTTGCAGATTCCTTCCTTCCTTCCTTCCTTCCTTCCTTCCTTCCTTCCTTCCTTCCTTCCTTCCCGTGAGAGCGCTGCACAATTTAAAATTATGGATGTGTATGAAATATAGGTAAAATTAAAAAGAAATTTAAAGTTTATAATTAGACTATTTTTTGTTAGCATTTTTAGCAGAGTTTGGTATGAAGAGAATCTGAGTATCCCTTAATAATAACAAACTTCCTCTTATTATGTGTAGCCTGCATAATTAACTTGTAAACCGCCCAGAGAGTGCTTGAAGCACTATGGGGCAGTATATAAGCTTTGCTTTGCTTTATTAAACAGCAGATAAAAATGGTTCTGGCAGGAATCTACAGGGCAGACAGAACTACAATCTCTCTTAGTATACCACCTCTTATTTGTTAGTTTACCTCAACTGGCACTTGTTTATTTCAATACATTCACTCAGAGACTGGTAACTTAGAATAATAAAATGTTTCCATTTGCTTACGGTCTTATATAAAAATGAACATTATATAGTATAAAAAATTTAACTTGTTACATCACTGAGCTTAACTGGTTGCTTCATTACTAACTGACTGACTACATTGCTGACAGAAGACTTCACTCTGTTCTTTCACTTCTGACTCCATAACTGTAACATGTTGATAGGACACTAATTGAACTCTGACTGAAAAAAAAGGAAAGAAAAATAATCTGAGGTAGAGAGGGAGCTATTGGCTGTTATGGAGTTGATTGACATTCCCTGGAGCCCCCTCCCAGCAAAAACCTCTAAAACATATCATACTGTATGAGGGTGCAGTATATCCAACATTTTTTAACCAGGAGTAGACTACTTCATTAGTGTTATCTCAGCCATTTGCTAGATCTTCTTTTATACATGTGGTGGGGCATAAATGGCACGCACATAAGTGTTACATTGTTTGAATTCCTCCACAGTCATAGAAAACTTGTCCTGTATCCAAATGGTCCCATTTTACTTGATTATTCTTTAATATTCCTAATTTGTTTCAAAGTCTATTAAATGACTTCCAAATGACTGGCTAGAGTCTTGTCCAGAAGCTTTGCACTGTAAACTTTGAGGCTTACTCACTCCTAATGAAAGTATTATCCACCAATGGATTTTGTATTCGAGGGAATGATTTAAAAGTGGGAAAAATTTGAATGGATCCACTGTGAAGTTGTGCCTGGGAAGTTGGGTTCCCCCAGGATAATTTGCTTCAGCCAATGATACAGAAGTCAGCAGAGAGAGGGGAGGAAATCAGCTTTGTGGTTTGCTAACCCTTTGAATCCTGTCCTCTCCATATCTGGCACCTGGGTGTGCTTTCACTTTCCTTCCTTTCTTTTAAAGGTTTGCTGTCCTAGTGCTAGACCCGCTGGCCAACCAAATAAGAGAAAGAAAGAAGAAAGAGAAAGGTTTTTGCCTGCTTGCAGAAGGACATCAACCATGGGGCCAGTCTAGTCTCCTGTGGGAGGGAGTTCCAAAGTCTGGGAGCAGCAACAAAGAAGGCCCTCTCCTGTGTCCCCATGAGACACATCTGCGAAGGTGGTGGGACTAAGAGAAAGGCGTCTCTTGATGGTCTTAACACCTGAGCAGGCTCATAATGGGAGATAAAGATACCTTGGACCCAGGTCATTTAGGGCTTTGTAGGTTAAAACCAGCACTTTGAATTGTGTGAGGAAACTGATTGGCAGCCAGTGGAGCTGCTATAACACGGGGGTATGTGATCCCTGTAATCAGCTCCAGTCAGCAATCTGGTTGCTGCATTTTGGACTTACAGTAGTACCTCTGTTTATGAAATTAATCTGTCATCTGGGACATTACATAATGTGGAAATTACGTAAACCGGAACGTGGATTGCCGTAGCAATGGGGGCAGCGCTGGAAACCTCCAGGCGCGATGCATCCTTTTCATACAGCGAAAAAAAAACCTGTAAAAACTTAAACTGAGGCATTATTTCTTACAGATTTTGGCTCATAAACTGAAAATTACATAAACTGAGATGTACATAAACTAAGTTATGCCTGTACTGAAGTTTCCTGACATTTTCCATTTGCAGCTTCATATAGAGTATTACAGTAATTCAGCTGGGAAATAACTAGGGCATGTATCATGGTGGCCAGATTAGATCTCTCAAGAAATGGATGTAGCTGGCACACTAGTTTTAATTGGACAAATGCACTCCTGGCCACCACTGAGACCTGGGTATCCAAGTTTGGGGATGAATCCAGGAGCACCCCCAAACTGCACATCTGTTTTTCAATGGGAGTGCCATCCCATCTAGTACCAGCTGTGTTCCTACTCCTTGATCCGCCTTTTGATTGACGAGGAGCACCTTGGTCTTGTCTGGGTTAAGTTTCACTTTATTCACCCTTATCCACTCCATTACTGATATCAAACACTGATCTACAGCTGAAGTAGCCTTCTCGGATTTAGGTGGCAAGGAGAGGTAGAGTTGGGTGTCATCCACATATACTAGTGACACCAGACCCCAAAACTCAGGATGACCATGTAGATGTTGAATAACATAGGAGACAAAACAGAACCCTGGGGGGTGTATTCAGAAGAAAATTCAAGACCTGGCTATTCCCTCCTGCCATATCTTAAATTCACATTTTGCCATCTTGGATTTATAATACTGTATATATTTATTGGTGTTTTTTTTTTTACTGTTTTTAAATTTGTAATGTCATCAAGAGTAGACCTTTAGTCTAGATGGGCGGGGCAGAAGTCCAATAAGATAAAAATAAATAAAAATAAAATAAGTTATAGCCTAAATGCAACACACAGTACATTGGCATTGTGATGGTGTCAGAAAATGCTCCAAAATTCACTCAGTGCAATTTAAAAAACCTTGTTACCTCCTTCCCACCACATGAATAGACACTCGCATTTTCCTATATGCTGCAACTCAGCACATTCCCTACAGCAGCGATTCCCAACTGGGGAGGGTTTCTGGGAGTTGCAGCCAAAGACCACCTGGGTTACCCAAGGCTAGGAACCACTGATCTACCAGGTCATGTCCGAAGGTATTGTTGCTTCCTTTGGCACAGCCCAGCATAAATAGTGCTCAGGATTACCATGTCAGGGGAAGCAAGCACAGGATTCTAGTGCGAGATTTTTGGACAAGTGGGCAACAGGATCCTATGTTACTTTGCCATTGTTTTAAAAGAGTTAAAATAGAAAGAACAGCCCCATTATCTCAGACCCACAAGTTGCTATTTTGACATCCAGGGCAACTGGTGCCATCTCCCACCCTTGAAGTCCCCATGAAAAAGGAGGGGGCGATATTGATTATCCGCCACCCCCCAAGAAAGAAAAATAAAATGTATGCTTTCAATAACAACAAAAATGAATAGGGTTGGGAGGTGCTGTTTTCCTAAAATCAACAGCAGACTTAACTCTAAGTATCAGTGCCCTCAGAATGTTGTTGCCCTGGGGCAAAACTGCAGTGGCTTCACTCTAATTAGTTATTCCTGTGTCTTTTCGGGCCACCTCATAAAGTAATTGAGAACCTTTCCCACTCTGTTGCATTACTAAGAAGTAACAACAGACTACTTTCTCAGCACTTCCCTCCTAATGGAGAATGGGAATTGGGAAGGTCAAGTGGTAATGCTCATGTAAGGTGGAGGGGGTCATGGTCCCGAGTACTAAGGAAGTTCAGAGGCTTTCCATATAAGCAACATCTACTGACGCTCCCTCTTCAGCACAACATATAACCATTTAGGGTCCTTAAATTAGGCCAGCTATTAAAAGGGCAGGCATAAAGCAGGGAGTTTGCTTTTTGAGCCCAGCCCATCTAATGACTTTGGGCACTGCTGCATCAAGGTGAGGCATCGTTCTGGAGATCCAGGATGGATCATGCTCCACGTGGTGTGTCCTTCATTTGACAGGAGATACTTAAAAGGTTCCCAAATGCATCCGAATAATTGATGAGGAATGCATTGCGTTCCACACTCATAACAGAAGAGAAGTCCTCCCTGGAGGAAGGCAGGGGAAGCAATCAGTTTGGTATTATTAATTAAATCTAGAGGCATCAGGGACCCATTTTAGAAAGATGCAGAATTGCAGGAGAGCATTTCTGTGCCAGAGCCCTCTTGTGGAGGATTAAAGGCATAGTGGCCCCATGAAAAACAGGTCAGGACTCCTGAACACTTCATTGTTGTAAGGAAGAAGACATTTCACCGTCTCTAGATTGTCATGCAAAGTAATTATGCTGAAGTTTTCTCTTCGACACAACTAGGAAAAGTGCAGAAGCTCTAGAATCAATTTAACATGGCTAACGTAATTACTAGGGGAGGGTAAACTTCACCAGAACAAGACCTCAAATCATGCCCAGGCCATTTCAGAACTCTCCCACTCTTTGTTTGTAACCATTTCTGAGTGTTTTTTGAAGTGTGTTTTGGGTCATTGTCCTGCTGGAAGACCCATGACCTCTGGTGGAGGCGCAGCTTTCTGACTCTGGCCACTACGTTGTGCCCCCAAATTCTTTGGTAATCGTGAGATTTCATGACACCGTTCACGCAGTCAAGGCATCCAGTGCCAGAAGCAGCAAAGTAACCCCAAAACATCTTTGAACCTCCACCATGTTTGCCTGTAGGTACTGTGTTCTTTTCTTTGAATGCCTCTTTTTCCGTAAACAGTGCCATGATGTCCTTTACCCAAAAGCTCTGCTTTTGTCTCATCTGTCCACAGTACCTTCTCCCAGAAGGATTGTGTCACATAAGTTTGGGAATACTCCAGTCTTGCTTTTTTATGCCTTTGTGTCAGCAGTGGTGTCCTCCTGGGTCTCCTACCATAGCGTCCCTTTTCATTCAGATGGTGACGGATAGTGCAGGCTGACACTGTTGTACCCTGTGTCTGCAGATCAGCATGAATTTGTTTGAAAGTTAATCTGGGTTCTGTATCCACCATTCAAAAAACCCTTTGTTGTAATTTTTCAGTAATTTTGCTCTTCTGTCAACATCCAGGGAGGTTAGCTACAGTGCCGTGGGCTGTAAACCTTTTGATGATATTGTGTACAGTGGACACAGGAACATTAAGATCTCTGGAGATGGACTTGTATCCTTGAGATTGTCTATGTTTTTCTGCAATTTTTTATCTCAAATCCAACAACTCTTTACACTTCATTTTTTTCTCCATGCTCAGTGTCACACACAACACAAAGATTGAGTCAACTTTTCTTCATCTTAACTGGTTGCAAGTGTGATTATTATATTGACCACACCTCTTACTTGTGACAGGTGAATACAAATTAAAGGAGCATCACATGCTTGAAATTATTTCTTACTATTTAGACAGGGTGCCAATAATCTTGGCCAGTGCATTTTTGGGTTTCTGTGTGATATTGTATCAGATTTGACTTCTCTTCGCTGTGTTTTTTGTTGTTCCAATGCAAACAAAAGAAATGAACATGAGTACCAAAACATTTGCAACTGCAACAATTTTCTGATAGAAGGGTTGCGTTTTTCTAACACAATTCCAAGTGTGCCAATATTTTTGGCCATGACTGTAGATATCACACTGTGTTTTTACACATTACTGTTCAGGAGAATCCGAGCTGTTTATCACTATGTCTTGCTCACTTATATCTCTGGACATTATGGGTGGGTGTTTGTTATCCAGCTCATGCAATACTGGTTTTTGGAATCATTTTTAGGACAACCAGTAATATGTGGTATTGCAGTAAAAGCATTGTAGGATAATGATTATCCTTTTCTTACTAGGATTCTTTGTGTGGAAACTCAAAATCCTTTGTGGAGATACAAGCCATGCTCATGAGGAACTGACTCACTATGTTCAGTAGATTACACCTATGTCTTCTTTCAAGTCATGGATTTCTAAGAACTTCTATGTAATGGGAAGCTATTCAACTTGAGTGTGTTGTCCCTCACTTGTTGAATTAAGATAAAACTGCCTCGTTCTTTGATCCTTCCATCTTTAGCTATATTTATAGGTTCCTTAAAGTCGTTCTCTTCAAGATCATCATCATGTGCCATCTGCTGATATTTGAGCAATGTATATTTATGTGTATGTGATTATTTATGATGTGCTAGCTAAGAGCAGAATGTGATATTTGCATAGAATGTCTTTAACCAATCAGATATCTATTGTCAGCTAGGCTGGTATAAAAGGCACTATCAGCCAGGAGTCTGTATTACACAATGGAGATGAGACCCAGATAGGGACTGATAGGGCCGACAGGGTCTCTTACAATGTGTACCTCAGACACTCAGACTGAAATATAAAGATATAACTGTATAATATGTACTAGAGCTAAATAATATTATAAATAAAACAATATCATGAAGTGATAACTATTTACCAGTGAATGTCTGTCATACAAAATCACCAAGCACTGTGCTTATGTAATATAGTGGGGGGGGGGGTGTATAAAAGTTATTTATTATTTATAAACCAAGTTACTAGTATTTATTCAAATAACCATTGCTGGCACAAACACGCAAAACAGGAGAATAACATTTTATTTTATACTTTACAAATAGTGGTGGTTTATATGCAAATGCTTCCAGCTGCAATATGCTAATTGTGCTACTTTACAAGTTATAATCGATGTATTATAACCAAAACCCAACACTGTCAAGTCTGGATTGATTCTAACAGTCAGACCAGCCAGGATATCAGAGGGAGGAGGTAATCCAGCAGTGCAAAGCAGATCATGAAAAAAGTGGGATCAAAAAACAAAAACTAAAGTCACTAGCAAAAGCTGGTGGATTTGTGAAGCTGGAAGCAAATTTGTGACCAGTGGATCTCCACATCTGGAAGATGGCTCATGTCAGCTGATGTATTTGCTGAAAGCCACTGGATTTTGGTAAATGGAAGCTGTTAAAGTTTGCATTTGGAAGCCAATAATGTCACATGATGGAAGCTGGTGCAGCTGAAGAATCTTGGCGGATAGTTCTGGAGTGGAACAATCCTGTGTATGTAAATAGGGTGGCTGATGGGATGGATAGTAGCCAGCAGATATTTCTTTGCATTTGTCAGCTGGCTTGTGCATAACACAACTATTTGTTAGTTGACTGAATGTGTAGTATGCTTGTTGTTGTTTAGTCGTTAAGTTGTGTCTGACTCTTCGTGACCCCATGGACAAGAGCATGCCAAGCCCTCCCATCTTCCACTGCCTCCCGGAGTCAAATTCATGTTGGTAGCTTCGATGACACTGTCCAACCATCTTGTCCTTTGTCATTCACTTCTCCTCCTGCCTTCACACTTTTCCAACATCAGGGTTTTTTCCAGGGAGTCTTCTTTTCTCATGAGATGGCCAAAGTATTGGAGCCTCAGCTTCAGGATCTGTCCTTCCAGTAAGCACTCAGGGTTGATTTCCTTCAAAATGGATAGGTTTGTTCTCTTTGCAGTCCAGGGGACTCTCAAGAGTCTCCTCCAGCACCACAATTCAAAAGCATCAATTCTTCAGCAGTCAGCCTTCTTTATGGTCCAGCTCTCACTTCTATACATCACTACAGGAAAAACCATGGCTTTGACTATGCGGACATTTGTCTGCAAGGTGATGTCTCTTCTTTATAAGATGTTGTCTAGGTTTGTCATCACTTTCCTCCCAAGAAGCAGGAGTCTTTTACTTTTGTGGCTGCTGTCACCATCTGCAGTGATCATGGAGCCCAAGAAAGTAAAATTTGTCACTGCCTTCATATCTTCTCTAGTTGATCTCTAGTTCCTCTGCCCCTTTGAAATCCAGCTTGTACTTCCGGGAGTTCTCGGTCCACATACTGCTGAAGCCTACTTTGTAGGATTTTGCACATAACCTTGCTAGTGTGTGAAATGAGCGCAATTGTATGGTAGCTGGAGCATTCTTTGGCACTGCCCTTCTTTGGGACTGGGATGTAGACTGATCTTTTCCAATCCTCTGGCCACTGCTGAGTTTTCCAAACTTGATGGCATACTGAGTATAGCACCTTAACAGGTTTTAAATAGTTCAATGCCATCCCCTCCACTGGCCTTGTTGTTAGCCATGCTTTCTAAGGCCTACTTGACTTCACTCTCCAGGATGCCTGGCTCAGGGTCAGCAACTACACTATTTGGGTTGTCCGGGACATCCAGATCTTTCTGGTATAATTCCTCTGTGTATTCTTGCCACCTCTTCTTGATGTCTTCTGTTTCTGTTAGGTCCCTCCCATTTTTGTCCTTTATCATGTCCATCTTTCCACAAATATTCCTTTAATATCTCTAATTTTCTTGAACAGATCTCTGGTTTTTCCTTTTCTATTGTTTTTCTCTATTTCTTTGCACTGTTCGTTTAAGAAGGCTCTCTTGTCTCTCCTTGCTATTCTTCAGATGTCTGCATTCAATTTTCTGTAACTTTCCCTGTTTCCCTTGCATTTTGTTTCCCTTCTCTTCTCTGCTATTTCTAAGGCCTCGTTGGAAGCCACTTTGCTTTCTTGCATTTCCTTTTCTTTGAGATGGTTTTTGTTGCTGCCTCCTGTACAATGTTGCAAGCCTCCATCCATAGTTCTTCAGGCACTCTGTCCACCAAATCGAGTTCCTTAAATCTGTTCTTCCACTGTATATTCATAAGGGATTTGATTTAGATTATACCTACTTTCTTCAGTTTAAGTTTGAGTTTTGCTATAAGAAGCTGATGATCAGAGCCACAATTAGCTCCAGGTCTTGTTTTTGCTGACTGTATCGAGCTTCTCCATCTTTGGCTGCAGAGGACATAATTAATCTGATTTCGGTATTGCCCATCTGGTGATGCCCATGTGTAGAGCTGCCTCTTGTGTTGTTGGAAAAGAGTGTTTGTGATGACCAGCTTGTTCTTTTGACAAAATTGTATTAGCCTTTGCCCTACTTCATTTTGAACTCCAAGGCCAAACTTCCCTGTTGTTCCTTTTATCTCTTGACTCCCTACTTTATCATTCCAATCCCCTATAATGAGAAGAACATCTTTCTTTGGTGTCAGTTCTAGGTGTTGTAAGTCTTCATGGATTTGGTCAATTTCAGCCTCTTCAGCATTGGTGGTTGTGCATAAACTTAGATTACTGTGATGTTGAAAGGTCTGCCTTGGATTCATATTGAAATCATTCTATCATTTTCGAGACTGTATCCCAGTACAGCTTTTCCCACTCTTTTGTTGACTATGAGGGCTACTCCATTTCTTCTATGGGATACTTGCCCACAATAGTAGATATAATTGTCTGAATTGAATTTGCCCATTCCCGTCAATTTTAGTTCACTGACACTCAGGATGTCAATGTTTATTCTTGCCATTTTTTGTTTGACCACGTCCAGCTTACCAAGGTTCATAGATCTTACATTCCAGGTTCCTATGCAGTATTTTTCTTTGCAGCATCGGACTTCCCTTTCACTTCCTGGCACATCCACAGCTGAGCGTCCTTTGTTTCTGGTCATGGGGTTTTCTTGGCAAAGATACTGGAGTAGGTTGCCAGTTCCTACTCCAGGTGGATCGCGTTTAGTCAGAAGTCTTCATTATGACCTCTCCGTCTTGGGTGTCCCTGCCCATAGCTTCTCTGAGTTACTCAAGCCCCTTCACCACAACAAGGCAGCAATCCGTGAAGGGGTAGTATGCGTAGGTGCTAGCAAAAATAGTTTTCAAGATGTTGCATGGCTCGAATAAAAGTTCAAGATGTTGCATGGCTGGAATAAACACAATATGAATATAAGCTGAATCAGGATTGTATAAGTTGCGTAACAAAGCTTATCTCTACATTGGAGAAACCAAACAGCCACTAAACAAGAGAATGGTCCAGCACAGGAGAGGCAATGGTTCAGGACCACAATCAGCAGTGTTCCTTCATTTGAAGGACAAAGGACACTCATTTGATGACCAAGATGTACTAATTTTGGACCAAGAAGATAAGTGGTTTGAAAGGGGTTAGGAAGGCCATACATGTACATATAGAAAATCCCTCACTCAACAGGGGTGGAGGTCTTAGATACAACCTGTCTCCTATTTATCATGCTACCCTTTCATCCTTCCCAAAAAAGATTAGGACTACAAACACCAGAAAGACCACTGTTAACAATCATTAACAACTCATGACAATGGGTGGAGGACTGCAGAAGTGAGATTATCCCTCGCCCTATGGACCTTTGTCCATCTAACAGGCCTATTCAGACCAGGGGGAAGTGAAACCAATGTGGAGGATGTATCAGGGATCTCCTACCAACTCTCCTCAGACTGAAGAAGCTACTTGGATGAGTAATGACACATTTCAACCTAATAAGAAAGAAGTCCAGTTGCCATGACTCAACTTCCAGATAAACCTCACCTAGATAACTGAGAATCTTCACAGATACAAATGATAGCTGTTTTTCAACAAGTTCTCCAGGTATTAATTTGTGAGGCACAACAATCCCAAAGAAATTTCTGTGTAAGTGCAGACACCTGGATTATCATTAATGCTAGGATGAAACTTGTTTGTAACAACAACAGTGACTCATTCACCTAGGTCACTGGTTCTTAACCTTTGTTACTCAGATGTTTTTGGACTGTAACTCCCAGAAGCCTTCACCATCAGCTCTGCTGGCTGAGGTTTCTGGGAGTTGCAGTTCAAAAACACCTGAGTAACAAAGGTTAAGAACCACTGACCTAGGTGATCAATCATTTTATGTGTGAACTGGCCCTTTACCTGACTGTGTGTTTGGAGAGGGGTAGCTTTGAGTTCAGATTCCAGTGTCTGTGGATTCAGATAATTGAGGTCTTTTGTACTTCTTCCAATTTCCATGAAAAACACTTTCAGCTGACCATTGCTACGAGTCAAACATGACTTTGGTAACTGCTGCTACTGGTCTTATTTTCAAATCTTATATGCTGTCAATGTGCCAAACAGAACTTGATGATTATAATCCCTGTATTATGGAGGAGGCTTAGAGATCAACTGACATTCCTAGTGACATGTATGTCCTATGGAGCTTTGGATTGTTTCCAGTGAACATTCTTGTCTTTCAGTTTACATTGTTATTCTTAACTAGGACTGATGGCCTGTAAATAATTGCACAAGTTGTTTGTGGTTGGATGTTCATAGTCTCTACATAGCATCCGGAGAAAGAGAAACTGTGTTATTGAATTTGTCCATTTCTTCTTTGTGAATGTACAATTATGCATTCAAAATGATTCAAGGGAATTAATGCAATCATGCATTTAACTTGTTTTAAAACTGAGTTGAAAAGGAAGGCCATTTAAAAAAACCAATAGCAAGTTGATGTAAAATGCATAGTTTTGTGCTTCAGTATCTATCTTGAGAGTCCCCTGGACTGCAAGGAGAACAAACCTATCAATTCTAAAGGAAATCAAGCCTGAGTGCTCACTGGAAGGACAGATCCTGAAGCTGAGGCTCCAATACTTTGGCCATCTCATGAGAAGAGAAGACTCCTTGGAAAAGACCTTGATGTTAGGAAAGTGTGACGGCAAGAGGAGAAGGGGATGACAAGAGGATGAGATGGTTGGACAGTGTCATTGAAGCTCCCAACATGAATTTGACCCAACTCCGGGAGGCAGTGGAAGTCAGGAGGGCCTGGTGTGCTCTGGTCCATGGGGTCAAGAAGAGTCGTATACGACTAAACAATAACAACAATCTATCATGAAAAAGAGCAGCAGAAACTCACTGAGTTCTTTCATATTTAACTTCAGTTACTCCAAGAATATTAGGGCAGCAAAACATATACTTCTTTTCAGTCTTCACCCCTGTCAGCCACCCGAGGTAGGTTAAGCTCACTGAGAGTAACTGGCTACAGATCATCTGCTGCTTTTTAAACAGGTATTTCAAGAGTGTGACCTGCCTTTTCGGCCATTCAAGTTCAACCCGCCGCATTATTTGGCAGGGGCCAAAATAAATGCCTTTAAGTCTTTCTTGTTTCCCTAAGTAACATAGGGAAGACAGGTCGCCTGCATTATCCCTCCACCAACTACAATGACCATCAGGCTTCTCCCGCTTCCTTAAATCAAGCCCGTAGAGCCCTCGAGACGTTTCCTCGACCAAACTCAGCTTAAAACAGAACTCAACTCCGGTCCCAAAACGAACATCTACCTCTAGATTAAGAGACGGCAACTCGAGGCGCCTCACAGGCTGGACTGCAACTCCCATCATCCCTCACCCTCCGGGGGCTCATGGGAGATGCAGTCCAGGGGAGTTCGAAAATCGCCCACCCCCTCTCTATAACAGCATCCTCCTGTCGCTTAGGGCCAGTCTCTCCAGCATAGAGCCAAAGGAACTTGCCCCGATCCGGTAACTGTCGTGTGCCCACCGACCTCAGGGACGCTCGCCCTAGTGCCTCCCCCGACCCCCCCCATCGGAGACCGCCCTTCTCTTTGCCGGACATGTATCGCCCTCCTCCATAGAAGGCCCATCAACACATCGATCTCGCGTGATCGAACGGATCGCGAGCCAATAAGCAGCTTCGTCCCCTTCTCCCTTGGTACGCGCCGGAATCCATCGGGGGCCAGCCTCCCCTCGAACTCTCCACCTCCCCTTGTCCGCCCCCGTCCTTTTGGAATCCATATAAACTTCTGCCGCCACTCTTCGCGGCGCGGATTGGCACCTCCTTGGTCCCCATTGGTTCGAGCGCTGAGCGCATGCGCCTGCTGGGGAAAGAAGCCCCGACGGCCGTTCTTCTTTCCAACAGTTCCCGGCTGGGCGTTACGTCACCGTGGTCTGCGCGCGCCGCCTCCCCCCAGTTTTTCCTTTCCGTGTCGCGTGCGTGGTTGGTTCCTCTTCCCCCCCCCCTCACCTATCTCTCTCTCTCTCTCTCTCTCTCTCCCAACATGGCGGCGGGGGCTGGGGAAGAGCAGTTCCCGTTCCAAGGGCTCCTGCCTAAGAAGGAGACCGGCGCTGCTTCCTTCCTCGCCCGGTACCCGGAGTATGACGGACGGGGAGTCTTAATGGCCATTTTGGACACGGGTGTGGACCCCGGAGCGCCGGGCATGCAGGTCAGAGAGGCCGTGGGATACCTGTTGGTCTGGGGAATGCTCTTCCTCCTCCTCTACCTTCACTCCTCCCCCCCCCCCCACACATACCATCGATTTGGATGTATTAGGAAGTTTAATAGCCAGTTATTGTTACTGTTGGTAAAGCAGTTAAGGGACGAGTCAGTTAATGGTGGTGAAGATTCCTGTAGCAATTTTCTGAGCGGACACAGAGGCTGGCAAGCGGGGGGGGGGGGTCTGCTTGTGTAAGGGGTTTAAGGCCTTTGTAGTTCGTGGGGATTTTAACTTGGGGATTAAAAAAAAAGATGCTAGGCAAATGTAGCTGTATTAAACTTGAAAACAAAAAAATGTAAGATGTTGGATGCACGTCTAGTTCAGTATCTTATTTCTTACAGGGACCACCAAAGTGCCGCAAACGCAACATAAACAAGAGAATAGGCATAATCAACAGGGTTCTGCTGTTGTCAGAATATGGAACTAGCTTGTAACTGTTGTAACCTATGGCCATTGGTGTTCTTAACTTTCTTATCTTAAATGTAAGCAGATGTATTACAAAATGAGCAGGCATCGTTGAGTGTCATGGCAAACCAGGATTTAATTGAAACTCTGGCTTATGGTTGATGAGCCACTATATTGGCCTTCTTTGTCAGTTGGTCCCACTTGGATTGGAGCAGCTAAACAAACCATGGGCCAAAAGTTTGTGCTCTGTTTTAGCACGACATCTGTAGCCTGCAGGAGTAGTCTGTCTGGATTGTCTCAAACAAAGCAGAATAACAATCTGTGATTGTGGTAAATTTGCATCTCTGGCTTTTGTGGAAGAGAAAATCTAGAAAGCTGCCTTCTGCTAGGCTGAATGCTGCTTGAAACCATTGGCTGAGGATCCATTGTTAGTTTAGCCATTTGCTGCAAGTGGAAGCTGTCGGGCAGCTGGAGTCAGCGTACTGGTTTGGACACAACATGATTGGTGTGATGTTCAGACCTGGCCAGTGTCTGCTGGACACTCTTGTCCACAAAAGTTCTTGGTATAGTACAGGCCAAATAGTTCTTTCAGAGACAGAAGTTAAAGAACAATAAATTGTTTGTGTACAAGAAGTTGTGTGAATGACATTTGGGAGAGAGCTAGTAATTAGACAAAGGTGTTAACATGCCATCAATTCCCTTCTGACTTATAGCAACCCTATGAATCAGTGACCTCCCAAGAAGTCCTATTGTCAATGGCCCTGCTTAGCTCAAATAAACTCAAGGCCGTGTGGACAAGGCATGCAGTATATAGTTAGGTGCAGTGTAGAACAGAATTATGTGTTGTAGTTCAATCCCATTCATCTTATCTACTGTGTTGAAAACAATAGCAAGTGAAAAAAGAATAAATGTCAAACATATTAACTCTCTTAGTATTTTAATGCTAGGTTTATTTATTTATTTGTTTGACTTGTATCTTGTGCATCTAGTGGTGAGCCACTACTCTAAGCAACTTACAAAGGAACATATAATGCAACATTAAAAAGCCAAACCAGTTCTGCACACAAGAGGTTGAGTAACTTCCTGTAACTATAGTTGTGTTTATTGTGTTTGGATTAATTATTTTCAACAGTGTGATTTCTAATCAGAATTAAATCTTAAGAGAACGCCTTGAATAATAATGGGTAAGAGAAGGAAGGAGGTAGTATTTATTTTGCCTGATGAGTGGGCACATCACTTGCTAAGTGGTAAATATCCCTTGCCCTTGTTAAATCAGATTAAAGTCAGTGACCACAAAATAGCATTCATAGACATATTGTAACACTGTTGCCTTCTCTGGAGCCTAAGATAGACTAACTACTACATGCAATTGTTGCTGTTGCTTCTTGTAGTAGGAGTGTGAGTGGAATCATAGATGTGGATCTTCTTGCTTGGACAGGAAATGACAGGTTCTTTTGCTGATCTTGCACCAAAATTTTATCTTTTTGTTTTAAAATAAAGAACATTAATGGGCAAAGAGAGAGGGGAGTCTCTTGACCATTATTTGTTGAAAGTCAAATAATGTTTGACTTTCAACAAATACTTAGCACTGTAGCAAACTTAGCACTGTAGCAAACATTCTATAAAGCTTTGAGTTCAAAAAGGGTTGCTTCATGGTTTCTTCTTCCAGTCTAACAGCAACATTTTGTCTCTTTTAGGGATGAAGGTTCCTTAAACTTTTGGGACTAAATCCAGTTGCTAGACCCAACCAGAGTAGATTTATTAAATCAATGAGACTTACATTGATGATTCAGTGGATCTACTTTACTTGGGAGTAGAAATTGAATTTAGGCCTTGCAGTGCTTTGCAAATATGTGAAATATTTTTTGAAAGGTGTGTAGAAATTTAACCTGTCATAAAATCAGCCAAAGTAAAACTTTTCTTATTTAAACTGACTGGGTTGATCTCATAAACTGAGAGAGATGAATACATCGAATAGGTTCTGGTAAATTCTTGTAGAAGTTGTGCATCTGAATGTATGCAGATGATGGATATCTGACAAGTGTCTTGAAAGGTTAGAGAGGTTCTGTTTAAATTAGGCATATTGTGATTATATTAACATTTACCTTTGGGGAAACCTTTGTACCATTAGACTTAATTAGTTATACAGAGTGTGGTTGCTGATTTGGTGTATGTTTACAGTTACTGTCATTTTTAGAAAATGTACTCTGTGCAGATTGGCATTCTTTAACTTTGAAAACCTCAGTGCAAATTTTAACAAATCAGGTTCCCAGCAATTTGAAGGGAGAGTAAAAATCCATTGTTGTCAACCTTGAAAGTAAAATGTGTAGGGTTTCAAATGTTTTGTTTTATCGCTGTAGGTTTCAACGTTTTACCATTCTACCCAGAATGGGTATGGTCAATGCTTAGGTAGTTTATATTTTCTATGTGTAACTGATGAATAGCGATAAAACTAAGACTGCTGGTTAGTATTTTGCTCATACTGCTTCCAAGTTACCAAAGTAAATTTTGAGATCCTGCATCCTATCAATCAGTTTTGCTCCTTTTTTGTTTTTACATATTTTTAAATAGTGTGTGTTGGATTGTTGAGTTTCCTGCTGTGTGAAGTCTGATGTGAAATCTAAATTAATTTCTTTTTCTTCAGAATTGCTTTTTGTGGCAATTTTTAAAAATTACTTATTATTTCCTGTCAAGAACATGTCTCTGTTCGCCATAGCCTCCCACCTGTCCTTTAAGATTATTAAGGTTGCAGTGATATCCTGTTTGCTAAACAACTTTATACTAATTTCTTCCTATTCCAGCCCACAATCCAGTGGAATGCAGGTTCACATATTTTTTGCCATACTTTCTTTAAGAAATGTCTCTGTGGGTGAAGGATTTTAATAGCCCTAATTGGTACTTCAGCCATAATTGGTTCAAGAATATTATCCTTGGATATGGTTTGCATTCCAGTTTTCTCGCATTGTTTATTTTCAAACTGCTGCTCTATAAACCTGCTTGCTTGCTAAGGCCTTTGTCATCAGTGAGGGTCTTCTTAAATGTTGTATCCAACGCAGTCAGGACCAGGGACAGGGCCTTCTCCTTAGCTGTATCTAGTTTCTGAAAGTCCTTCATGAGAGAGGCTCTTCTTCCTTTTCTCCCACCCATGACATTCAGCCATTTAATGAAAAGCCTTTTGGAAAACTCACATTACTCCACTTGGTTTCATCTGACCTCTAATTCTAGTACTGCTACCATGTTTCCCCGAAAACCAGACAGGGTCTTATATTAATTTTTGCTCCAAATACACATTAGGGCTTATTTTCAGGGGATGTTTTATTTTCTTCATGTACAACAATCTACATTTATTCAAATGCAGTCATGTCATCTTCTTCTGGTTGCTGCAATATGGTGGATGGAAGGGTTACACTTAACTGGGGCTTATTTTTGGGGTAGGGCTTATATTACAAGCATCTTGAAAAATCATACTAGAGCTTATTATCAGGACTCAGACCTGGGCAAAATGTGACCCTCTAGATGTTGCTGAACTGCAACTCCCAGCAATCCTATCCCACACAGCCAATAGTGAGGAGTGTTGGGATTTGCAGTTCAGCAACTTCTGGAGGGCCACACTTTGCCCAGGTCTGGGTTAGGTCTTATTTTCAGGGAAACAGGGTATATTTTTTCCTGCTGTTTTGTGGATTTAGTTTTCTTGCCATCTTGAGATTAGTTTGTACTTTCATTTTGTTATTTTTTTTTGTTCTTGTTATATAAGTTGCTTTAGATTTAGGGAAGACACCTATATGTAACAGTCTGCTTGCACTCTAAAATCAGCATTGGATGCTCTCTGTGTGTGTACCTGTTTGTAAGAGCAATGAGGTGAGCAGACACAAGGGACAGAGTTTTCTCCATACTATCCTCCATGTGTGGAACTTGTTACCTGACCCTATCCACTTACTGGTCTTTTAATAAAACAAATGATAAGCAGACACCTTTTACCAAATCAAACTGAGGAAGATGTACTGCAGATAGGTGGTAATGCACATTAATAGTTTGTATTTTTTTAAAGTGCTGTGTTGTATACACAACATTTGTGGCTTCAGTAGTTGCATCTTTATTTCATTCTTTTTCTTCAGATTACAACTGATGGAAAACCCAAGATAATTGACATAATAGATACAACAGGCAGTGGTGATGTAAACACCTCAACTGTTATAGAACCAAAAGATGGAGAAATCATTGGTCTTTCAGGAAGAACTCTGAAGGTAATGGTTATTATGTCATAAATAGGATGGTTTCTTTTCATGCTAAATATACAGTTATTTAAATCAGTGGTTCTTAACGTGGGCGATAATGCCCCCCAGGGGGCGATTTCATTTTTCAGGGGGGCGGTAGAACGAAAAGGGGCGGCGTGGGGGCGCTGGAGCAGAAGGGGGGTGGTAGGGGGGCGCTGGAGCAAGCCAAACCTGTGAAGATGGCTGCAGCCTTTTTACAGTGTGCATGAATATATATTTTCCTCCAATTTTAATTTAGTTTCAGACTTTTTGTCTTGAAATTTTTAGTTCCTGCATTTGTTTTTATGCCCTTTTTATATTTCTTTTTGCGTCTTAAAATTCACTTGCAACTAAATCATTAAATGTTACTTTTTGGGGGGCATTTCATTTTCTTGGAATTTAATTTTGTTTTCAGGGGTCATTGGATTTAAGTGTCTTAAATAAACAAACAAACAAACAAACAAACAAATAAGATATCATCACCGCGGGGAGGGGGGCGATGATAACTTCCTCAATGGCTCAAGGGGGCGTTTCTTTCAAAAAGGTTAAGAACCACTGATTTAAATAATTTTGAACCTATGCTCTATAGTAATATTTAAAATCTTCTATCATTCCAAATTTTCCTGCCCACTTATATCTATATAAACTTGTAAATGGTCCAAGGGAGTTTACCTTCAGTTAGGTATATAGATCTCCAGCCTCACTTATATATCTGTCCAGTTTTCTTCATCTGCTTTTATAGAGGAGAATAGTATGATAGCTATTTTCCACAGAAGGAGGTGGGAAACAGTGTAGCATGCAAGTACAAGCTGAGAATCTAAATTCTGTTCTTAAAAATAGTTAAGGACAGCTTGGGTATTGTTTTCACTTATGAAAATCTGCTATAGATCTGCTTACTGCTCCTGTTCTGTGCATAGGTACCAGAGAATGAGCCACGTTGAATTTAGGGAACTTATGTGCCTCATCAGTTGAAGTGAACAGAAAAGCAAACGTATGGAAATCTCTAAACCTTTCCTTTTTTTCTCACCAGGTCCCAACAGATTGGATAAATCCTTCTGGAAAGTATCACATTGGCTTAAAAAATGGTTATGACATCTATCCTAAAGCGCTTAAAGAAAGAATCCAGGTATTACCTTTTTGCATCTTGTAATTTTTGTTGTTGTTTGTAATCCCAGTGACAAACTATAGACTGGCATAGATTCTTGCATTTTCTCCTTTCCTTGTGTACTGTGATAGTTACCTCTTTTTGTTCAGCATTACATTTAACTGGCAAATTATGTTTTGTGTTCATCTTATATCAAGTTTTTTTAAAAAAATCTTATTTGCTGGTCTTTGCCAAATCATAGTTTGCTGGTTCAGATGTAAAGACAAGCCATGGCTTTTGTGAAAGATGAAGAAAGAGAATCAGGGAGACTTGGAGTAAAGTATACAGCACGTTCATTAACACATGGCTTGTTAAATAGAAACAAAACCTCTACACCTGTACTTCACATTATTTTAAAAGGTTATTAACCTTTGCTTCTGTTTCCTTAGAACTTTGTTTTGTTCCTTGTGCCAGAGCAGTTAAAGCTAGAAAGTGGGCCAGGGCTTCCTTTTCTCACCTTTGCAGCTTGGCTTGATGCTTTTTAAATGTTGCACCCCTGAAGGCTGTTTTATCACTTGGCTGTTTCAGCCCCAAAAATGGTGGAGTGGTATTACACCCATTTTGACATGAGATAGGATACGGTTTGATTTGCTATGGGATAATGTTTGTGTGTACTAGAGCAGGGGTCCCCAACCTTGGGCCTCCAGATGTTCTTGGACTACACCTCCCAGAAGCCTTCACCGCCACCTCTGCTGGCCAGGATTTCTGGGGGTTGAAGTCCAAGAACATCTGGAGGCCCAAGGTTGGGGACCACTGTACTAGAGAGTATCAGTATGTCGGTATCTAATCAAGTTCACATATAACTTCAGAAAGAACGCAAGGAGAAGCTTTGGGATCCTGCTCACAGATTGGCACTAGCAGAAGCTTGTAGGAAACAAGAGGAATTTGAAGCCGCTCACAGCACTCCATCACAGGTTTGGGCTAATTTAAAAAACTTTTTTCTGTTAAAAAAAATCTACATTTTAATGACAGTTTATTTCAGAAGCAAAGAAAATTAAATCTTATTTGTTAAATGTTACTTTGGCAGAATGTAATTGGCTTTAAACATGTATTGCCTTCTTAAGCTGTAGGCTGCTTTCACATAACAAATGCCTGCTTAGAGTTTAGAAGTAAATACATAGATCATTCTAAGTGACAGCTAAGTACTAAATAGCTGCTAAATTATGTTTGCGTGGATTAAAAGTAAAGTCTAAATCACTCAGAGAGAAGGTAAGAATGAGAACTAAATAGCTTTAGCAACTTCAATTTTATTTTTTCTTGACCTGCTCTTTGATCCAGCTTTGTTCTGCCAGGTCAGAGTTATCAGTAAAAGCATATTTTACCAGTTGCATTTGTCATACCAGTTGCTACTGGAAAATGATGAATATCAGTTTAACATATGAGATTACTATAGTGTAATCTGTATGGAACTGCCTATTGAAAGAGTATAAAAACTTGTTCTTGGGTAGTGTTAATCATAGAGATTATATCTTATTTTTGTTTGTTCACCTATAATTGGTACTAATAAGATTTCAGTTCCTGAGGGGCTAGTGCTGACTTTTAAAGTCTTGGTGGTGTAGTTTAATTTTACTGTGTGAGTTGTCTTATGTGATCATTTTTTATTTCATTTACATATTTACTTTCGAAACAGTATATTAGTACACTGTTGTATTCTTGTGTTTCATTTGCTTAATATTGACTGAATAATTTGTTCAACTCCTCAGTGTAAGGTGCCTTAAATGCCTATTGAATATTTATTTAATGATTTATAATATTTGTACTCCACCTTTCTATTTAAAAAAAGAAGGCAACTTACATCATTAAAATACAATATTTAAAGCTAAAACTAAGTATACAAATACTATAAAGGATCAAACAAATGCCACACTACAAATGGTAAAGAAAAGCAATACCAAAAACACATTCAAAGCAGTAATGCACAACAATCCATTCAGAACTCTCGCTCAGGTAGCTAGTTACTAAGGATAAGCTTGCCTAAAGAATAAAGTCTTTTCTGCTTGAAAGAGAACAGCAAAATGAGGCCAGTCTGGCCTCCTGTGGGAGGGAGTTCCAAAGAGCAGTGACAAAAGGCCGTTTCTCATGTCCCCACCAAACACACCTGTCGTGGGGCCTAGAGAAAGGCTAGAAAGATGCGTTAGGAATATGGCTTGCTTCAAATATCAGGCTTTGGTTTGAATACAGATTCAAGAACTTTTTCATCTTTCAGGAAAGCAAACTAATGAAGGAAGAGTTTCAAAGTCAAGTGGAATTACTAAATTCTTTTGAGAAAAAATACAGTGATCCTGGCCCAGTATATGATTGCTTGGTTTGGCATGATGGTGAAACCTGGAGGTAACCTTTGTCTCTCTTAAGCTATGTATTATCTTTAATGAGTTATCTTGTAGTACTTGTTTAACTCTGTCCTAACCTAGAGGAGGAGGTGGGAGGTAGACACACAGGTAAATGGTGCTTGTGAAATTGCACTGATACCTCCCACTACAGCGTTATGGAATTTTTTGTTCTCCTCCTGTTTATGGAAACAGATGGCAAGTGCTGCCAACAAGGAGGAGAAGACAATGAACTGTATGTGTATTTCTGTTTGAGTGAGTTGCTTATTTCAGAATCAGCATCTCCCATCTTCTCCTTTGTGGAGCTTGTATAGATAGACTGGTAGTGATTTAAGTTCACATATTAATTATAACCAACAAAACCCTTAGTCGAAGGGTCCTAACTAGTATGGTGTGTACAGTGGTGCCTCGCAAGACGGTTTAAAAAAAAAAGTCTTGCAAAGCATCGGTCTCAAAAAAAAGTCTTACGAAGCATCAGTCTCAAAACAAAATGTCTTGCGAAGCACAGTCATAGAAAAAAAGTCTTGCGAAGCACCATAGTGATTGCAAAAACCAATTGTCTTGTGGGTTTTTGGTCCCACGAGGCAATCGTCTAGCGAGGCACTACTGTATCCAGTTTCTCTGAGTATCTGCAATTCCGAAGTCACCTTAAGTGATAAGAAATAGTACTGACTTTCTTTCTGAGTTTTCTAGTTTTATGGAGTGCAAGGAGTCAAATCATAACAGTTTTGACAGTATACCAGTCTGTCAGAGCACTGTCTTGTAAACAGGACAGATCAATACAGGGAAGTGATTCTTACCTTACTGTATGACTTTTGAATAGGAGGTAATAGGAATTTTGTGCCAGGACTGCTACATTATTCAAAAAATGAAGAACCAGCTTATAGCCCTGTGTGATGATGATTATAACCCAAATATTTTGGGTAACACTTCAAAAAAGTATTTGTATTCTTTCTGGAAAAGAAGTGGGTACTATAATGTGTACATGCTTTCCCCCCTCAATTCATAGAGCTTGCATAGATTCAAGTGAAACAGGTGATTTTTCTAACTGCACTGTTCTGCGGAACTACAAAGAAGGTCAAGAATATGGATCTTTTGGCACATCAGAGATGTTGAATTATTCTGTCAATATTTATGATGATGGGAACCTTCTCTCAATTGTGACCAGTGGAGGTAATATTAATCTTATTAATGTAGTTCCTGAGAACAGTTTTTCTGTCTTCCTTTTGCTGAAGAATAGAATTTTGAGAATCAGAAAGTACAACAAAGAAACCTGTTGTTTTTCACTCTCGACCAAACAGATCTATTCTAGAAATAGGAAGGGATGTTGTTGGACATCTTCAGAGTTTCTGAGCATATTTAAAAGCCATGTGCCATATATGGGGGGGGGGATTGGGTGTATAGGAATGTTTATAATATGTTCAAAGATGTCCTAACATGCAGAGTTCTATGCCTTTGATTCACTGTGAGCAGTTGTCCAACACCATTCAGAAAAGACAACTCAAGGGAGAAAAGCATGAGCTATATAGACAATACAATCTCAGAATATCTGTAAATAATGCCTTTTAGCATTCAGTGATATTCAGGTGGTATTAAAACAGTATCATCATTAGCACGCCTGGTTTGTAACTGACAATTTTCTTGTGGAGACTTGTATAGACAGGTATAAAATGTGACTAAAGAATTTCACATTGATAAGAGAAC
Organism: Pogona vitticeps; assembly: GCF_051106095.1. Lineage (NCBI taxonomy): Eukaryota > Metazoa > Chordata > Lepidosauria > Squamata > Agamidae > Pogona > Pogona vitticeps. Next base: position 161,813,360 of record NC_135785.1, read on the forward strand.
TTCTATATTACATAAGTATTTACGCTCTATATGGGGACCCAAGACAACAGATGAAGTGATTAAAAACAGATATAGAACTTGTGCTATTGAAACTTAGTAAATGTACTAGCAGCTACCAATACTTAATTAAAACAATTGAAAAATACATCACATCAGAAAAAAAGTAAAAATTGCAGCATTCTCCATTTTTAAAAGCTCTTTCCTCAGTAGTCACCTCAGTTGCCCAAAGCATGCATGAAGGGAAAAATTTGCCAACTACTTTCAACCAGAATGGTATGTTCTGCTCTTGTCATTTGGATTGTATGTATCCTTGCAGGAGCACATGGAACACATGTTGCTTGCATAGCTGCTGGATATTTCCCAGATGAACCTGATCGGAATGGTGTGGCCCCAGGTGCACAAATTCTTGCAATAAAGATTGGTGATACAAGATTGAGCACCATGGAAACAGGCACTGGCCTTATAAGAGCTGTAAGTATTGATGGAATTACTGCATGAAAAGTTCTTCAGAGGGTAATCACACTGTTTTGTTGCTGGAAAAACCAACAAAAAGACTTGTGGTATTTTGAAGGCCTTCTTACTGTATAATAACATACATTTTCATGGAGTATAGACCACTTTATTCAATATGTCAGAACTTATGGACTGAAGCTCACAAGCCCTAACCTATAGTATAGGGTAAAATGTTAATGCCTAGTCCCTATGAATAAAACCATTCATTCATTCTTCTACTACCTGCTTCAGCAGTTATACCAGAAAACTGACTTTTGAGTAGAGATGGGGTTAATGCCATTAACGCCATCACAGGTGGCATTAATGAGGGTCCAGCCCCAGGGGGCTGGACAGTCCACTCATCAATCTGCCGCAGTTGCGGACCTCGTGATCCACTCACCACTCCTGGCAGGAGGGAGGAGGACAAGCCTTGTTGCAAGGTCAAAGAGTCGTGAGCAGATCACGTGCCGCAGAGCAACTGGTAGAATCACACTGTGTTTGCAGCGGATCGGTGAGTGGACTGTCTGGCCCCATGGGGCTGGACCCTTGTTAACACCACCCCATCTCTAGTTATGACCAGTCCAAAAAAGTAGCACGCTAAATACAAAGTGGGTAAGGAAAAATAATAATGGCACAGTCTTTTGTCATTTTGGAAGTCCTTTCTGAAAAACCCCCGCAAATGTACCATCTAGTTTGACACTTCATCCTTGAAGCACTGCAAGATTATTTGTTGTTTTTGCTTAGAAGAGCTATCCATAGAAAGACATAGCCACATGTATAATTCCAGGAGGAGTACACAGAATGATTTCAGACTGCTTGTTCATCGAACTGCCATTTTTTGTGAAAACAATATTAGTTTAATAAACTTTTCAGATGTGAGCTAGTATGCTCCTTTCAGAAATTTACAGCTAGGTCATTAAGTATGTGAATGTACACAAAGGTGGACTCAAATTAGATCCAAGCAGTAGCTGCAATGGCAAAGGGAGATAGGCTACATCCAACTTGATTTAAAAAAAGCTTTTTCAATGCAGAATGCTGAAATCTCCCCAGCCAAATTACAGGGAGGAGGGGTACACTTTTGGTTAATATTGTTAGCATTTTACTTTGCTATTAAAATGATGAGTTTTCCAGATTGGTTAATGTGAATCCATAAGCAAGCATGGCCATGATATTGCTACTATGCAGGTTGTCTGTCCGCACTGAAGTATATGAGATGTTGTAAGAGCTGTCAGGAAAAACTTAAGAACTGAACTTTTTCCTTACTGGCCAGTACACTTTCAGGCTTCCCCTTCCAGGTCATCCTTGAGAGACTGTTTATTGCTTCTCTTTCCCATTGCCCGCACTGTTCAGTTTCAGCTTCTTATCCAGCAAGTGCTATATAAGAAGTGCTAAGATATTCTACATTTGCAAGATGTAGAGAAGCAGCCTGAGTGGTGCTTCAGTCACTGTGGTATCTGCTATATTTGCTAAACCCTCCAGGTTGTCTTTTCATTGCAGTATACAGTATGGGAAGGGAAGTAATCATGGGGTGGAAGGTTTAGCAATGCAGCAGCTACAGGGCACTGGGAATGAAAAAGGACAGAGGCCAAGCAAAAGGCTGCACTGCTCTAGGCTTGAAGAGGAATGTTCACCACATTCTGATCCCTCTTCTAAAAGATTGCTGTGTGCTTGAGGAAGCTTTTGTGGTTTTGAATCCATGCTGTTCTAGAAATTCTGTCTTCAAAGTACCATGACACTTTTGTTCCATTAATAGTAAATGAAACAGTCATACCTGTTTCTAAAAAAAAACAATCTCATACCCACTGTAGATTTGCTAGTACTGTCTAGTAGCTCAGTTTAACTAATCATTTTTGTCATATGCATTGCTTACTGTTTGACTCTTCAACAGATGATAGAAACAATAAAATACAAGTGTGACCTTGTCAACTATAGTTATGGAGAAGCAACTCACTGGCCAAATGCTGGGTGAGTAGACTACTTTTTTGTGTCCTTTTCCCCCGAGGAATGGCCAACCTGTTCAGTTGCAAATAGCGGTTTCAGTGCCTAGTTCTTTGGATGTTGCATTCTGATTCAAGCACAGGACTATTGTGCTTAGATTAGGATGATTAGAGTCCATGTGAGTCTTGGTGAAAAAGTTGTATACAGTACTGTACTATAATATCAAGGAACCTGGGAGACCTGGGGGAGTATTTCACAACTTTTGCTCATAAGAACCTCAAAGATGTACTAGATTAGGTCTCTCTTGTCCAGTGTTCTTGTTTCCACAGTGGCCAGCCAGATGTCTGCTGGAGGTCCTCAAGTAGGATGTAAACTTAATAGCATCTTCCTTCTACTTACTAGTAACAAATACTTAGAGGCCTGCTGCCTCTGATCCTGAAGATAATATATGTCCTATCCAGACTAGTATATTTGATAGCCTTTATTCTTATGCATAAATTTAACTTAATATCCTTTTACAACTATTCAAGTTGGTGGCTATCACTATGGTCCAAATGTTGCTGGATTGTAATTGAAATTAACTCTGACTAATAGCCATTCTGACTTAAGATAGTGTGGACTATAGTGCAGCAATATGTGGGGATAATTATGAGCTAAGAAATTAAGGAAAGATCTATAGTAAATGAGCAGGCATTGACAATACAGTAGTTTCCCCTATGCATTAGACACATTAGCTAACCACAGAAACAGAAGAAAACTGCAAGAGTATTCATTTGATAGGATATCTTGAAGACTGTGGTTGACAGTGCTGTTGAAGCACACTGTTGTCCATTGTCTGGAAATTCTCTCGGAAGGAATGACACCTTTGTGTTTCATTTTAAGCAGTGCCCCTTTTTCTTGCCAACTGATTTGTAGTCTTTATTTTGCTTCATTTCCCAAACTAGTCTGTGATGTCCAGGCTTCGTACTTCACTTACTTGAACAACGTACTGAGTAGAGGTTTTGGCTATATTCCTTAAGACTTCTTAATTCATTGGGCCAGGTTGTTCATCAGCTATGACTTTTTTGAAACTCTATGGGAACCCCTGCTGATTCTGCAGCCTAGAGTGATATGCTGCTTTGTAAATGGAATTTATTGTCAAAAAGTTGGACAATATGTGGTAAATAACAAAGCTGGCCAGTTGCCTCATGGTGTGTTGTTCAAGAAGTCTCATGCATGTGGAGATCTCTAATGAAATCTTTTAGGAATATTTTTGCAGGTTGTAGGTGTAATAGAAATAGAAGGAATTCTTCAATCAGTTTTTGTTCTCTTGCATCTCTTCTAGGAGAATATGTGAAGTAATTAATGAAGCAGTATGGAAACATAATGTAATCTATGTTTCAAGTGCTGGGAACAATGGTCCTTGTTTGTCTACTGTTGGATGTCCAGGTGGAACTACATGTAGTGTGATTGGCAAGTATTTTGATTTATGTAATAAGCTTCATAAGAATCAAGTTACAATTTTTATTGAGGCTAGAAGTAAACTTGAATAATGAAATATAAACAGAGTAGAGATCTGACTAGTCTAGCACCTTGTTCCCATAGTAATCAGTAAATGGGAACCCCATAAACTGAACATGAGTGCAGTAGGATCCTTCTGCTCATGTTCCACAGGAACTGATATTCACTGGTTTACTAGCTCTGATGTTGGAGTAATGTAGCCATCCCGACTAGAACTATTTTCCTATCCTCATCCTCCATGAACTTCTCTAATCCTGAAATGGGCAATCCTTGCTACATCTTGTGATGGCAGATTATTGAAACTATGTGGTATGTGAAAAAGCACATCTTATTGTAGCGATCAGATTTGAGTGTGTCAAGGAAGTGGAGAGCAGTATCTTTAATAGGCTAGACTCTGTCTAGGCATGCATTTGGGGGAGACGGTAGCATTTAATCATACTCAAAATAAGCTGGTAGTTGTGGCTGAACAGTAGTTGATGTGATGTGTTTTCTTTGTTCAGTCTCAATGCAGATTTCATCTGCAAAAGTAGTGCATGATACTGGTTATATGATACTCGTTATATGATACATGATACTGATTTCAACAAGGTCCTTCTTGACGGCAAAGGTGTTAACAAAATATTATATGTAACTGTTGTATAAGTAAAACTTCTGAACACATGTTCAAGAAGTTCAGCATTTGCTAGCAAATCTTATTTCTTTGTTACTGAGGCAGTCTAAAGGAAATGGATCAAATTGAAGAGAAGTCTTAGAACTGTTTATGTTGAATAGGGAGGGAGAAATAAGGAGGATTAGTATTGGGATGTTTCAGTTACTTTGACTTCCAGTGTTCTGGCATAAGGAAATTGGAACAGTTTATCTAATGTTTTGCATCCTCACATCATAACCATAGCTAATTAAGATTGGTAAGGAGAACTTTGAGGACTATTGTAGTTGTATATGATGGCTCAGACATGTGCCAAATAATTTTATAGGTGTTGGTGCTTATGTATCACCTGACATGATGGTTGCTGAGTACTCACTGAGAGAGAAGCTACCTGCAAATCAGTACACTTGGTCATCTCGGGGGCCTAGGTAAGTGATGATTCACCTTGCACTATTTGTGTTATCGTCGTCATTTAGTCGTGTCCGACTCTTCGTGATCACATGGACCAGAGCACGCCAGGCCCTCCTATCTTCCACTGCCTCCCGGAGTTGTGTCAAATTCATGTTGGTTGCTTCGATGACAATGTCCAACCATCTCATCCTCTGTTGTCCCCTTCTCCTCTTGCCGTCACACTTTCCCAACATCAAGATCTTTTCCAAGGAGTCTTCTCTTCTCATGAGATGGCCAAAGTTCTGTAGCCTCAGCTTCAGGATCAGGATCTGTCCTTCCAATTCAGCGCATGTTAGCAATTTGGTCTCTAGTTCCTCTGCCCCTTCGGAATCCAGCTTGTACTTCTGGGAGTTCTCGGTCCACATACTGCTGAAGCATTTGTGTTATGCTCTAGGCCTAAATGGCTTCATGTAGTGCCAGGTTATGAGTTAGAAGCTATACATCCATATACATATCCTCAGACATGGAAAACCTTGTCTTCCTGCTAACTGAAGCTGGGGAATGAGATACATGGAGTGAGGGAAAGACTGCAGAATGAACAAAAGAGAGGGAACTGGATAGTGTAGGGGGTAACAGGTAAATTTAAATAGTTAAAATAAATAAACAATAAATACATTGTATTCGCGAAGGCTTTCATGGCCAGGATCTAATGGTTGTTGTGGGTTTTTTGGGCTTCTTGGCCACCTTCAGAACACGGCCAAGAAGCCCGAAAAACCCACAACAACCAATAAATACATTCTTACTGCATTTATCTGTTTGTCTCCATTTCAGTACTGATGGAGCCCTGGGAGTGAGTATCAGTGCCCCTGGAGGTGCTATTGCATCTGTCCCAAACTGGACCTTACGAGGGACGCAGCTTATGAACGGTACCTCAATGTCTTCACCTAATGCATGTGGTGGCATTGCGTTGGTACTGTCAGGTAATATGGAACACCACCCTTTCTTTAAATAAATTGTATGTATTTTTGAAACAGTATTCCATAATTCATTGAATCTACTAATAAGAAACATGTCTCTGAATTCTTCTTTTATATATAAATACTGCAGGTCTCAAGGCTAATAATGTGCATTACACTGTTCATTCCGTCAGGAGAGCTCTAGAAAATACTGCAACAAAAGTGGAAAACATACATGTATTTGCCCAGGGGCATGGTATTATTCAGGTAATAGAAGCTGACACTTGAAATAATTTGAATTATTGTCATGAGTGCTTCTGCACCAGTCTGCTAGGTCAGTTGAAAAATAAATTATTTTTATTGATGGCTGTTATGCTTAATGGCCCATTCTAGTATTTGTGCTCTATGTGCTTTTATTACTGCATCTGCCAAATTATACTTGGATTGTTTCCTGTTTTGCTTCCTTTTTCATTAGCCTGAAATAAAGTGACTTGCCAGCCAAGTACTGGAGTCCCAAAAAATGTCCTAAAACAATTAGCTGATTTGAAGTGTACTGAAGTCAGGAAAATGTGCCTAATACACATGTTGCTTGGATGCACTTGTTGTAGTGATTTTTCTATTAGCTTCTTTTTACTTTGTTGCATGTAAGTTGTTTCCTGTGGTCTTGTTTTATTTGTAGTACTTCTCAATGGTCTTTTTATACTCTTAACACCAAGTGAAGTGTTGTCCTGCAAATGCTTAAATGAAAATCCAGTTGAACATAGTAGGCGTATATCCATAAGATTGCAAAGGTGCCAGGATTTCTAAAAGATTCTTGTTGTTAAAATGTGTAATTCTATTGCATTTCTCACATTATGCCTCACAGAAAACATGAAAACCCTTTTTTCAGTGTCATGTTTTTTTGAAACTATTCAATAGCAGATTTTTAAAAAAGGATGCAGTTTGATAGCCGTCACAGTATTACAGAATTGAAGTACAGCAATTTAACATTTTTCTGAAAACAGCAGCACAAAAGGGTCAAATGGTAACATCAGTCCAGACATAAAATAACATCTGCTGTGCTAGTCAAGGTCAACAAAGCCATTCTATAAAAGAATATTTGCATCCTTCTTTTCAAAGGTTGCAGTGCCGTGGCCAAATGGTATTAGTAGTATGCATCCTATAGGGGCTCTAGTGAATGGCATGGCTTGGTATCTACCTGCCAGATTTGTAATGGGAAGGGTTCTTCCAAAGAATTTGATCTATGGAAAATGTTTACCTTGTCTTTGAATAGTTCATTGGGTTTGTTTTTCTTCTTTCTCAAATTAGGCTGTGAAAGAGAATGCACTTTAAATACTTCCAGAAACACAGTACTACAAAACCCCACATTTAATGCTCTCCTGCCACCTTAGTCTTTATGTGCAAGATGGGGTCAAGTAGGATGTTTTGAAATATTTCTGAACAATGTTTTGTACTTAAAACATTGGAGCAAACAGTGTTTTGGGTCTACTGCAAAAATAATGATTTTTATGCGGACATGGGCTTCATAATCTGCTGAGAGGAATCAAGGAAAATCTTAACCTGCTTTCCAAAGCTTTAAACAAATTCCTTTTGACTGTGTTTTTTCTCAATAGGTTGATAAAGCCTATGACTACCTCATTCAGAATACATCATTTGCTAACAGTATCGGTTTCACTGTTAGTGTTGGCAACAACCGTGGTATCTACCTCAGAGATCCAGTTCAGGTAGCTGCACCTTCTGACCATGGTGTTGGCATAGAACCGTTCTTCCCTGAGAATACAGGTAAGAACACTTGTCTGATTTTTTTCCAGAGGTATGTAATAGGAAGGTATGAGCAAAGTTTTAAAAATTTGCCATACCAAAAAACTATAATACAAGATATTTTTTGAAAAATCTTTTCAAACCTGTTTAATAGTCAAGGATTCAAACTGAGTTTTGCACATTTTTGTTTCAGAAAATACTGACAGAATATCCCTCCAGTTGCATCTGGCTTTAACTTCAAGTGCATCCTGGGTTCAGTGCCCTACTCATCTGGAGCTCATGAATCAGTGTAGGCATATTAACATTCGTGTGGACCCACGTGGCCTACGAGAAGGAGTTCACTATACAGAGGTATTGTCTCCCATAGGTTTTGTTTGTTTGTTTGTCTGGTTTGTTTTTCTGATGTCACAGTTTTACTAATGAAAGCTTCATTTCCATTCTCTATGAGTCAGGTGTGTCAGGTTCTGTCGTTGATGGATAACTGTACTCCTCTAACCATCTCCTCTTAAAGACCTAGAGAGAGATCTGTTCCAGTGGTGCCTGCTATCTGACTTTGACTGGAACTGCTTCAAGGAGTTAGTTATATAGGGTGGGTTGGGAATTGCTGGTTTTTTGAGCTTTCAGCAGATGGGATTGAGGGAAAGGATTTGAGAAAGACCAATCAGTCTGAACTGTCAAGCCCCTGGACCATCCGTCAAACATCCCAGCTTATATGTTCAGAAAGAAATACTTATTTTTTTTTTTAAAAAAACGTTGAGTAATTTGAGTACTGAACTTAATGTTAGGCCTCATAGAAGTACAAAAATAATAACTTTAAACAATAAATATTGCTTACCTATATATTTTTTAACACCAAAGCTTATTTTTAAGCATAATGACTCAATTTTGTTGCATTTAACATTTTCAGGTGTGTGGTTATGAAATATCAATGCCTAATGCAGGTCCTTTGTTTAGAGTTCCAGTAACTGTGGTTAAAACGGCAAAGTAAGTGAGTTTCACATTATGAAAATGTTTTAAGCAATGTTTTGAAAGAGATCTGGCTTGTGTTTCTCTATGTAAGTTCCCAGTGCTTATAATAAACAGAAACTGGGTGTCTTACCTTCCTGTGCTTACCTTCGAGTGATATCGAGTGTAGTCTGCAGATTAAAGAACTGGGCTTGTATACAGTACAGGAAAACTGGATTTATGGCTATGGTGTGAAGTAGTCTCATATCTCAGCCTCACGCTAAGTTCCATAAAATGAGAAAAAACTCCTCTCAAGTGCTTTGTGAGTTAGTAGTAACAGTACAGAAGGAAGACTGTTGGTGAATCATAACCAAAGATCTCTGTTAGCTCAGAATGTTGTTTATCAACAGTGGCTGAGGTGATGAGTAACCTCCCCATTATACGTCCCCAACATCTGATATTCAGTAATAGTTGAAAGGAAAGCCTCTTTATGGTGTTTATATAATACTTTTGACATTTATATTTTATGAGGTGAGACATGAAGAAATAAAGACCACTGCTTGTTTTGTTTTGTTTTTGTATAAAAAAAAAAACAAGTGTCAAAAGCCAGCATTGTTAGCTATTTTCCATCAAGCTACAGCTTGGTTCATGAGTACACATGTAATTTTAACAAGTATCTTAAGCTCATTATGTCATGCAGAATCAGAGCCTGCTTTCAAAAGGGTTTTTTCCCCTTATGCATTTATAATAACACGGGTTGCTGGCCCAGGACCTCTTTAGCAATACATCTATTCCAGCTTGGAAGCAAGGTGGTTTTAAAACCCAGTCTATTTCTGTAAGAGTTTTCTGCACCTTCTAAAATACATTTTTTTCTATTCACAGGACAGATGAAGCTTCATGCTATGATCTCAAATTTACTGGTGTTCATTTTAAACCTGGTGAAATCCAAAGGCATTTTATTGAAGTTCCTTCTGGAGCAACATGGGCTGGTAAGATGAATAAATGTAAATTCTGTTGAAATCTTTGAGAAGCTTACTAGTAGAACAAATTGACATTTGTTAGTGGGAAATGCTTGTACAGTTTAGAGCCTTCTATGTTTTTTTCTTTGTCATTGTATTTAAATCTGAGTGAACAACTGTGATTTTCCAGGCATTGGACTGCACCTACCATCAGCCCTGGGCAGCGTATGGGTGCTGGAAGTTGAGTCCAATAACATATGTGGAGCCACAATTGCCCACCTTTGATCCAGATTATAGGTGTCATTCTTTGACTCAGTGCCTGCTTCAGACCTCTGTAGATACCATTGTATATATTAGCAAGTATTTATTATTTTATTTTATTTTATTTTATTTGTACCCCACCTATCTGGTCAATACGACCACTCTAGGCAGCTTCCAGACAGGTAAAAATACAAAATCATATACATATAGCAAAATAAAAAAGTTGCCTTGCTGGTATTTTAGTTCTTCTGGCTTACAGTAGCTACTTTCAGAGTAAATCTAAGGCCAGTATAGAAATAATCCTAAATTGTCCCTTTTCCTTTTGCCTAGAAGTAACAGTATGCTCATCATCATCAGATGTGACTGCCAAGTTTGTCCTCCATGCTGTTCAGCTAGTAAAGCAAAAGGCATACCGAAGCCATGAGTTCTACAAGTTTTCTTCAATACCAGAAAAAGGATCAATTACGGAAGCATTTCCTGTTTTAGTAAGTTGCCTTGAATTTTAAAAAGGAAGATAAATGCTGCTATATGCCATTCTCCAAAAATGAGACAATGTTGAAAAAGCAAGTATGATCTCTGGAGTAATGACCTGGTCAGAGGTATCAACGTAGATCCTTATTTTGATAGAAGAAATGTTAGAGGGTATTGGAGTAGATAATTTTCTCTCTCCGCACCCACAACTAGATACTCTCCTTCTCTCTAGTTCTTTGGAGCAGATATGTGAGTGGGTAGGAACTGCATGGGGAAGGGAGATCTATCACAGAGATCTTCTGATGTCCTTCTTCCACGGCTGCAAGGAGGTAATGAGATCCAGGCTATTGTTCACTGCTTAAATAAAATGGTCTGCCACAAAGTTTGATTACAAATATCCATTGAAATAAAGACTTAGATGATATCAGGTTCTCAAAAATATTGTACATTACTTCTGATGCTCACATTCATTTAACAGTACTAATAGGTCCAAAGGGTTTGTTCAATACTTTAGGTTAATGTAATGTTTCTCTGCTAGTGTATTGGGTTTCCTAGGGTAGAACTGGAGTTGGTCAGTGTTTGTGCAGATTATGAAATTGGATTATTCAGTGAGGGGAATTTCCATGCCAGGAACCATATACTGTAGACTGGATTAGGGTAGTCTGTGCTCCTCCAGACTGCACATTGCTCACCATCCTCAAGACTAAAATGAGGGGTAAAAGGGACTGCAATGAATGACTTCATTGAAACTTGTAGAAACCTCCTTGGGCTTAATCTGAAGCCATTTGTGTCGCCTAGTGTTTTCTTTAATGAATGAAGTAGACCCAGGGGATATAAAATTCTATTTCTTTGACATGCATAGAAAGCAAAGATAGCCATGTTCATCTGGACTTAGTTTTTAAGGACCAGCCCAAATGTCTCAGTGTTTGTTGTCACCAAGCTGGCATGTTTTCCAGAATTTTTCATCAGGCTGGGAGGAGATAGGACAAAATTTTTACAAGTTTGGAATGAGGACCAGATGCTGTGGTTTTGTTTTGGATCCAAACGTAATGGGAGCTTGCAGGCTGAATGAATTAGTCTCTGCCAGGTGCTGGTGGTATTGGATTACAGTATACCTAGATATTTCTGTAGGGTAATGTAAAACGCTTAGATATGCCTGATGTTCAACCTGTGAAGATAGCTTTTCCCCTAATTTATAAAAGTTTTTTTCTAACCACTGTGATTTGCAATGTTTAGATGAAGGCTTTGAATTTACAAACTATACTATAAGGTGAAAATTAATGTACTGTAGAATGAGTTCCATAGGTGGCTTGTTTAGCCTTGTATATCTCAAATGTTTATTTTGTTTACATTGTTGATTCCGTTGAGATTGTATAATGTATCAAGATGGTAATTAGTCTTCCAACAAGCTGAATACATGAATCAAACTTCTGCATACCCGTTTCAGTATACTGTTATTTCATTGGTCCCCTGTTACAAGAGACATATACGATTACCTTTCTAGCATTTTATGCAGTCGGTCTTTAAGAGGTCTCATAATTTATCAGAAAGATCGTATGCACACAAGTTTTATCAAATACATGGACCTGTGCCAGTCATTTGGAAATGTTATGCAATACTGCTAGTTACCCTGTTTCCCTGAAAATAAGACCTAACCTGATAATAAGCCCTCGTATGATTTTTCAGGATGCTCGCCATATAAGCCCTATCCCAAAAATAAGCCCCAGTTAATTGAAACCTTGCCGTCCACCATTGTGCGTAACCAGAAGATGACATGACTGTATTTGAATAAATGTAGATTGTTGTACAAGAAAAAAATAAAACATCCCCTGAAAATAAGCCCTAATGTGTTTTTGGAGCAAAAATTAATATAAGATCCTGTCTTATTTTTTGGGAAACACAGTATATATATGTCTTTTTAATAATTAATTTGAATCACAACAGTAGCCAAAATTGGAGAGATTTAATGAAGAATAAGAATCAACATATGTATCCATATTTCTTTTTTCACAAAGGGTGGAAAGACAATTGAATTCTGTATTGCCCGTTGGTGGGCAAGCCTCAATGATGTCAGCATTGATTACACAATTTCCTTCCATGGCATAGTTTGCACTGCTTCTCAGTTAAATATTGTAAGTATCATTCCCCATTATCTTTAGTTTGCTTTGGTACATATTGTGGTTAATTAAAAGAACCAAGAACATCGGAGAGCGATAGGGTGATCATAAGCAGTTCTGTAGTCCACGTATATATTTCATTTACTATGAACCATTGAGAAAACAATGAGGAGTCATGAAAGTGACCATTATTTTAAGAACCAGACACCTCTGTTATGCCTGAGAGACGAATTTCAAATAAGTTCTTGCAGAAGAGTTCATTGCATTGATGTATGGGGCTGAAGGCAATAGGTAAGACCAAACATAGTAGGATATTTTGATTTGGTGTTCTTCCTGCCAGTAATAAAGTCTTAGGGGAGAGTTTTTTAATAAAAAATTCAATTTGAGAGGGGAAAAAAGTGCAGAAGCTGGGACCAAATGGCAGCATTATGATGTAGGGCCCATCACCGTCTGATGGAACCAAAGAGAACCAGATTTAGTCGCAGGGCTTTAGGGACCCTACTTCTGCATTGCCTTTAGGAGAGTAGCATGATGGCTTATTAAACCTTAGCCTTACTGATTTGTTAAGAAGTCATGTAGTATATTTGCCATAGGTGGAAGGGAGTGCTATAGCGCCCCCTTTCTTTCTTTCTTTCTTTCTTTCTTTCTTTCTTTCTTTCTTTCTTTCTTTCTTTCTTTCTTTCTTTCTTTCTTTCTTTCTTTCTTTCTTTCTTTCTTTCTTTCTTTCTTTCTTTCTTTCTTTCTTTCTTTCTTTCTTTCTTTCTTTCTGGTTTTCCCTCATGTAGAGAACAAGTCTGAAGAAGAAAATTTCTGACACTTTCCGATTTTGTTACTTTTAATAATTCAAAATAGAAAACCCCTGAATTCAGCCTTTTAACTTCAGAATAAATATAGTAACCATAAATGTGCAATGTATTTTACTTGATTGTTTGTCCACACAAGTTCTTGTGATGCTAAGAAGCAGCATTATGCAGTTGTTATGGCTTCTAACCAGCTAATGTCTTGACTAAAATTCCTTTTTATGTAAACTAGGGGTCCTGATGTTCTGGACAACTCCTATAGTCACCTTTTGGCTATGCTGAGTGGGCTGATAGGATTTGTAGAGTCGTATCTTGTCTGTTCTGGTGTAAACATTTATACTGTGTCAGCAGAAAAGCACAGTCTTTAGCAGAAACTAAGTCTTCACAGATCTTTTTTTTTTCCTAGCATGCTTCTGAAGGCATTGTGCGCTTTGATGTTCTATCAACGCTGAGATATGAAGATATTGCTCCTTGCATAAATCTCAAAAATTGGGTTCAAACACTGAGGTACATTAGCCAATTTAGATTTTTAAAACTGGGTATTTCTGTGCTTTAGTATAAAATTGACAGGAACAATGAAAATAATATTCTTTAGGACTATCTGTTTGCCCTATATTGACTACATTGCAGGCTGGATTTTTTTTAAAAAGTTAAGAGAGATATGTAAGAATGGTGCTGACCCTTTTTTATGCTTGTCTTAGCTTTGTAAACATCTTGTGAAAAAGAATGATTTATATCGGAGCAGAGTAGTTAAATCAGTTATAAGGCTAAAGTAATGAGATTTGGAAAAACAAAATGAAAATCTGTAATTAAACACAAAGTAGAATCACAACATTTAAACTAAATGATATACAGTAGAATCTATAACTAAACAGAAATTATAGATTTGAGTTTTGCTCATGGGTTGTTAGTGGTACCATAATTATGTGTATAAATTCTTCTTTAGAGCTTTCTGCAAAACTGCAAGAGTGTGTATCATAGAGATATTTCAGTTAGACATTTCTTGCATTGCATTTTCTCTTTCCACCTATTTGAAAAATACTTTGTATATGCCATTGTTTTATAGAACTAGACTAAAATGTTTACTTTTGACAGTGACTCTCCATTGAGGTAGAGGTTAGCCGTTTGTTTACTGTTGCAAAAAATATTCAAAAGTTTGGCTGAAATCTAGTAGAAAGTTAGAATTGGAGTAGGCTCATTGAATAAGTGGGGATTTGTTGAGTTAACTCCTCCATAAGTACCATTGATTTACATGGTCCTAATCTAACTGATTTATTTTAGCACAGTAAATTGCAGTTGGAGTAGGCCCATTTAAATCAGTGGAACTTATGGAGGAGTTCACAAAATCCCCACTGATTCAGTGGGCCTACTCTCGTCCAATTTACTACACTAAACAAAATAATTTTGGCCTTAGTCTAATTAGTGTAGTAACTATTATTACTTTTTTATTTACTATTTTGACATGAGGCTGTCTTTTAGAGACAACTCTGATGTCCAGAAATTAGATGGGCAAGATACTTCATTAATACTATTTTGATTGGCTTTTTGTTGTTTGTTTCTTTCTGAGATCAGTTTAATTGGCTGGTGTTAGCTTTTAAAGCCATACATTTTAGATGCAGGTTGTTTAGAGACTCTTAATCAGCATGTCTGACCATTAAGAATCATATTCAGAGGTCCTACCCATTATCCAGTCAATTTGTGGGATAAAGTCAATATATGAAATGGTACCTTTAAGAAATATTAAAGAATGTTTCTGTTTAGAGTTCTGCCATGCTGGCTACCTTATTATTTTCAAACATCTTTTGACAACTTCTCTGGTTTCTAAAGATTTTCAGAGTGTAACTTGAATTTGTAAAGTTTTCTATCAGCTACTTTGAAATCTTGTATTTTCTATGTTTCCTTTACTTTATATTACTTGAAGTTTGGTGAACGTTTTTCTCTTATTTTTGTGTGCCACTGTGAAGACATTGAAGAGAGATATGTGTGAAAGGCTAAGCTCCCTTGGCTTATGATTTCTTCCTGGGAATGGTCTATCTGAGCCGCTCAAGCTGGATCTTGTCTGGGATAGGTCCCCAAGTTCTCTTGTTATTGCCTTCCAGTGGCACTCAAAATTTAAAGCCACAAATGGAGTCAACAATCTCAAGGGATTGAACCCCAGAGTTAAAACCAGCCCTGTTGAGTAGAACCGCTGCCACTCTAAATAATTCCATATTGGGACAAGGTGGTAGGGTAAATGTAAGTGCCAACTCTTCAGTCCACACTTTGAATAAACAGACATGTTATGGAGAAGATTTTATGTTTAGGGATAGAAAAATGCAGGATTAAAAAGAGGAATGTTTTTTGAAAAGAAAAAAAAAACAAATTAAGGAAACACCTTGGAATAACTACGGCAGAGAAAAAAAATATAAAGTCTTAACTAGCCTAAGCTTGTTGTATTGCAAATATAGTCAGGGCTTCTGAGCTCATGTAGACTCATGCAGAAACAGGCAGAAGGAGTGGACTGAACATCTACAGGCCCAAGGCCCAGGCAAGTTCTTCACTTGCCTATTTACATACTTTAACTCCTGGAGAAAGGTAGCTCTTTAGTATTAGGCACTAGTCAGAGTAACCTTATTTTGGTGGGGTTTTTTTGGGCAGAGGCCTTTCACAAGCTGGCACCCCAGCACCCCAACCACAGTTGAGTCTCAAACCCAGAATGGAAGGGTTTAGATTCCTAAGTCTGTTCACAGCCACTTTTATGTTTCTTCGCATAAAGGTGGTGTATAAATAATATATCTAAATTGTATCTTGACATTGCATTCTGAATTATCTCCTAATGCTCATCATTGTATTGCTGAATTATAGACCGCTGAGTACTAAAATAAAGCCACTAGGATCACGAGATGTTTTGCCAAATAATCGACAATTGTATGAGCTGATTTTGACATACAGCTTCCATCAGGTAAGTGAAATCTGAAACTGAGGTGCTCAAAGAGATAATGTTCCATAATGGCTGCCATTAACTTTCATCAACTAATAGTAAAATTATGAATTTAATATGCTGACAGAGGAGATTGTAGTGAAAAAATAAAGTGTCATTGTGATAAAATATAGATCTATCTTAAGGTGTCTGTACGAAGATTATTTTTCTTACTCAGTAATCTTCTTAATGCTCTGTTTTCTTCAGCCAAAGAGTGGGGAAGTTACACCAAGTTGTCCTCTGCTCTGTGAACTGTTGTATGAATCTGAATACGACAGCCAATTGTGGATTATCTTTGACCAGAATAAAAAACAGATGGGGTCAGGAGATGCCTATCCTCACCAGGTATGCAAAGATGTCGATGACAATACTTCCTTCATCTCTTCTGCTGCCTGTCTAGGCTCAGTCTGCAGTCTTTGCCACATATTAGCAAATGTCTCTGCATTTTATTTATTTATTTATTCAGCATTACTTACTTTTAAGTCAGCCTCAGCAGAATTCAACTGCTTAGCTGAGACCTTCATTCACTAGCTGATTTTTTTTTGCACACCTCTGTGTTGAGATATTATGGACAGTAGTTTATTAAATATTCTGAGCAGTGGTTTAGGTAAATAAAACGGTGTCCATGGACAAGCTGTGTAGCTCCAAATGGTTTAATCTAAATGAATCAGGAGGGGGAACCAGGATTTGTCTTTCAGTACAGCTTTGTACTCATGGTAGATGTGCTTTGTGAAATAATTTGCTAAATAAGGAATATTTCTCCTTTCCCTCTACACTTGCTAAGCCCCACTTAGGTTTCTTAATTTTGGATTAGAAAAGTGGGGGTGTCTTATTCATGGGGGCATCTTATACATGGAAAAATACAGTATCTTGCTTTGCTTGAACTGGCACAGACACATCTGAACATTGAGTTCATGAATTATCCCAGTGCATCATTAATTTTTGGTTGCCAATCAATTTCCAAGAATACAGTGGTGCCTCACATCACAACGTTAATTCGTTCCAGCGAAATCGCTGTAGAATGAAAACGTTGTGATGTGATTTTTAAAAGCCCATAGAAACGCATTAAATCCAGATTAATGCATTCCTAGGGGCTTGAAACTCACCATCCAGCGAAGATCCTCCATAGCGCGGCCGTTTTCACTGCCTGTGCAGCGAAAACACAGCAGGTGCCCATTTTGTTTACCCGGCGGCCATTTTGAAACTGCCAATCAGCTGTTTAAAAAATCATCACTTTGCAAAAAGTTCATTGTGATGTGATTTCGTCGTCAAATGGAGCGCCCGTCTTGTGGGGCACCACTGTAATTCAAGATGCTGTCTCTGACTCCAAAGGGGGGGGGTTAGTTTAGTAGAGGGTATAGTTTAGGGTTTTTTATTCCTTTTTTTCCTGTTTTTGTTTTCTGTATGTTAAATTTAAATAAAAAATAAAAAAGATGCTGTTTTTAATATATAAAGTCTGAAGCGGCTTGAGTCCAAGCTGTCTCAGGGATCACCTCTGCCTTTACGAGCCTGCGTAGGTGTTAAAATCATTGTGGAAACCTTTCTCTGAATCTTACCATCCTCTCAGAACTGCTTTTAAAAGCTCTATTTTGTGAAGTGTGTATATTTCATGGCCTAAAGAAGTTCTGTTTTCTCTAGTATTCAGTGAAACTGGAGAAAGGAGATTATACAGTTCGGCTACAGATCCGTCATGAGCAGAGCAGTGAACTTGATCGTCTCAAAGATCTTCCATTTATCATCTCTCATAGACTGTCTAGTGCACTGAGTTTAGATATTTATGAAAGCCATAGCCAAGCTCTTCTAGGGAAAAAGAAGGCGAACAGCATGTCCTTGCCACCGAAACACAGCCAGCCCTTTTTTGTTACATCTTTACCAGATGACAAGTAAGTCATGCCCTTTTTCTAGCATGTGCATTTCCAGCATTTTAAACTGTTCTGAATGTTCAATACTAGGTATGAAAGTAGGTTCCCTTCTTTTCTCTGCTTGGTGCCAACCTGTTCTCCGATTCTGTCTTTTTAGGAGACAACTCTTTCAAATAGAATTGGCGAAGTGTTGCCATCCACTTCCTTTCTAGATCCAGTCATTCTTCTGGAGCAGCTTAGATCACAGATCTACTCTGTTTCTGCATAATTGGTCACCTTGGTGGATGACCTGCACCGTGAACTGGGCAGGATAATGTGTCCCTGTTAGTTCTGTTGGATCTGTCAGGGAAGGGTATTAGAAGTACTGTTTCATAGTGGTTCCAGTTCTTTGTGGAGGGCCAAACTCAGAAAGTGGTGCTGATGGAACCCTGTTAGACATCCTGGCCATTGACTTGAGACATTTCCCAGGGTTCAGTTCTGGTCTCCATGCTGTTTGACATGTACATGAAACTGCTGGGAGAGGTTGTGTGGAATTTTGGATTTTGATGTCATCAGTATGCGGATGAGAAACAGATCAGTCCTCCTTTCTGTTTGATTCCAAGAAAGGTGTTCTTCGCCTAGACCAGTGGTTCTTAACCTGGGCGATAATACCCCCCAGGGGGCGATTTCATTTTTCAGGGGGGTGGTAGAACGAAAAGGGGCGGTGTGGGGGTGCTTGAGCAGAAGGGGGCGGTAGGGGGGCGCTGGAGCAACCCAAAACTGTGAAGATGGCTGCAGCCTTTTTACAATGTGCATGAATATATATTTTCCTCCAATCTTAATTTAGTTTCAGAGTTTTCGTCTTGAAATTTTTAGTTCCTGCATTTAATGTTTCTTTTTGCGTCTTAAAATTTGCTCGCAACTAAATCATTAAATGTTACTTTTTGAGGGCATTTCATTTTCTTGGAATTGAATTTTGTTATCAGGGGTCATTGAATTTGTGTCTTAAATAAATAAATAAATAAATAAATAAATAAATAAATAAATAAATAAATAAATAAATAAATAAATAAATAAATAAATAAATATGAAATCATCACCGCAGGGAGGAGGGCGATGATAACTTCCTCAATGGCTCAAGGGGGCGTTTCTTTCAAAAAGGTTAAGAACCACTGGCCTAGACCAGTCCATTTTCAATAATGCTGGATGAGGGCAAACAGACAAAACAGAGGGTGCTCCTGGTCAGCCAGAAGGTAGCTCAAGACATAGGGATTCAGCCTGCACTAATTACACTGTCCTTGAAAAATCAGGTCTGCAACTTGAATATAGTCATGGATTAAACTCTGTGCTTTGATACACAGTTTAAACTGGCGCGCTATCTGCCCTCCTTTCTTGATAAGTCTGATCTGGCTATCGTGATACATCCCTTGGTTACTTCTCCTCTGGACCACTGTAGTGTAGGACTTGTGTTGGTGTTCAAGGTTCAGGTTTATAAATTTTGCTGCAGTACAGCCAAACATACTTGCATGCCCAGTTGGGTAACAGCCTGTCACATTTTCCGGTCTCCCTGCTCTTTATATGATGTATCAGGATTTTGTAACATTTTTATGTGTGGAGGAAGCTGTATAGCACTTAATCTTCATTGTGGTCTATATTATTTCCTTTGCTAGAGTGCCTAAAGGAGCAGGTCCAGGTTGTTACCTTGGAGGATCACTGACCCTTTCAAAGACAGAGCTTGGAAAGAAAGCGGTGAGTAAAAAAAATTACATCTCTCAAAAGCTTCTGTATGTGGGAGGGGAAAGAACCCAGGAGTCACTCTGATTGCCTAACCCTTTTGATGAAAATATTTGAATTAATTTGACCTTCAGTTTTGTTACCTGTACTTTTTACTATTGTTGCAATAACGAGTGTAGTTTCTACTTTATCAAATGCTCTCAACACATGTCTTTTTACAGGCTTTGAAATATTTTGTCTACTTTATCCCAAACCATATTCCTGCATTTCACTTCCTGCAAAACATTATATGCTATTTAGCACCCACTGAAGAACACAAAGTAATGTCTCTTTCTGTCAGCCCTTAGAGATTGTCAGCTTCCAATATATTTATTTTATTTATTAGTTTTATTTATATGCCGCATTTCATTATATCTACTTTGCCTTACATATAATGTGAAGCTGTTAAAATGATGTCCCTTCTTGCTATGTAGAGAACTAGGAGGATTACATTGGACCTTAAATTAATTTTTAATGTGAAGGATTCAAGCCAGTTAACATTGAATTAAAGATGGCTGTACTATAGTAGAACTTGCTGGGTTATACCCAAACCTGTGATTGCAAAACACTAAGTAATTTTTAGACTAACTTGTTTAGTATTTAATTCATTTTAAAAGAGTTCCTTCATTCATATTTTAAAAGTAATTGTGATTAGTAAACATTGTTATAAATCCTTTCATGCCAAAATGTTATATAGTCATCCAAATGATTCTTCTACAATAAGATTGTAGGTACCATAGTTGAATAAGAAGTTTTCATAAGAAGTAAACTTTATTTAATAGAATGGAACTTTTTTTTACTTTCATATATTATTGAATATCTCTTCTAATCATCTTTCATCCCATTAGCCATGCTGGCAGTAGCTGTTGGGACTTGCATTCTGACAGCATGTGATGAACCATATGTTCCCCAGTTCTGGCTAAATATATGTAAGGGAGTTCAGAAACTTTCAGCAGGTGTTTTAGTTTATTTTAGACATTTCACTGGCTCTTCAGAAGATCTGGGAGGTCTTTCCAGTGGGAACTTATAAAAGTTTGTCAAGCCAAGTGTTTTAAAAACCACTTGGCAATTTCATATTGGAGTTGAAATTTTGCTGTGCAAAAGACCCGGTCCTCTATGTATTTGTGGAAAGGGAATAAGGGAACTAGTTGAATCTGCTGTCCACTGAGTCATGCAGTGTCAAAAAAGTGACATATGATATCAAGTCTGGAAAAAGAGACTTTGAAGAAGTTCCACTGGAATTAGGAAGGATGCAACCCCTGTCCCCAGGATACCTCCTATTTGCTCCCCAAAAGGTGCTCCAGAAGACTGGGAACTCATTTGCCAAACAGCAAACTAGAGAGGCAAGTCAGGTCGAAAATTGCTTTTATACCTACATACGCATATTTGAAGGAATTAAACTTGATGAACATTATTTTGTTTAACATAGCTGAGCAGGTTATCTTATGTCTCGTTTTATGTGTATTGGTTTGATGTGAAAGAATCTGAGTAGTTACATTAATGCAACAATGAAAGGAGAATAAATTTTAGCTTAGTGGTGAGTAGATCTGTGTACATTGTCAAGAGGCTGGATACATTAAGAGAGTTCATGTTGGCTTTATTTGATTAGAGATTTTGCATGGTCATGCAGTAGTGTGTTTGTGCACAGCACACTGAAGAGTACACAGTGTTCTTTTATTCCTGTGGTCTGTTAAGTTATAAACTTAGTTTAACTAGTTTTGTAAAGGATTTAATATTTGCCTGCTTGGTTTACAAAACAGCATCCTACGTACACAGGGATATTTTAATTGTATTTTTGAAAGCTTAAAATATTATTCTTTGTAACTATGATTTAATGGAAACAAGATGTTGCATTTCAGATCTCTTAGTAGGGAGAAAACTGTAATAGAAGGAGGTGTCTCCATTCTATATAGTTCACGGATGTTTTCTTACAGTATGTTATTCTAACTCCCAGGGGCAGTCTGCAGCAAAGCGACAAGGAAAGTTTAAAAAGGTACTGAATGTCAGTTTTTGAAAGATGTACTTAAGACTTTGTGCATATGACTTAAAGTATAATACCTAGCTATATCTTTGTGTCTTCAGTTGCCTTTCTACAGCTAAATAAATCATAAACATCAGTGACACTTCTTCACTAGAATAGTAACATATCATAGCAGTGGTTCTTCATCGTGGTCTTCTGTGAATGCACACAAAAGGGTTAACCCAGCACCAGCGTTGGTCCTCTCGGAACATTCTCGAGCTTTAAGAGAAAAGTAACAAGTGTAAGGCTGCCTATACTGCGCATGCTCCGCCCACCCAAGCCTCAGTTCCATTTTTCCGCCTAGCTGTTTGGAACCTCTCGCTTCGAGCTCTGTTCTATTTCCCAAAATTCGAATCCTGTTTTTTTCGACTCGGACTGGACATCTACCTTGATAGAATTCTATATCCCTTGATGCGGACTGGTTTTTTAGACTTCGCTATTGTTTTTTTTTTCCCCTCAACTTGGCTGCCTCGGTTTTTCCTACTTTTCCCCCCGCTCCGTAACGGCTCCCCATAGACTTTACAGCTTATGCCGTCTGGCCCATTCAGCCATTGCGTGGTCTGGTCCAGGAAGATTCCCCATCAAGACCCACATGATCGTTGCCTTTTTTGTTTAGGTGAAGCCCACCTCACAAAGTCTTGCAGACATTGTAAAACTTTCACGAAGGCAGTGCTGAAGGCAAGGCAGCAGTGTCTTAAGTACCATCTGTGGGAATCTACCCTGTCAGCCACTAAGCCATCGGATTCAGAAATGGTCTCACCGTCTGCAACACCCAGGTCTGAGGCGAATGCTTCCCCTCAGCCTGGTCCATCGAAGCCTTCAGCCAAACAAACTAAAAAATCGGGTCCCTCTAAGAAGTCTGCTGCTAAGACGAAGACGGATTCTGCCCCTTCAAAACCTGCAAAATAAAGTAAGGGGAAACCTCCTGTCAAGTCCAAGGAACCTGTTATGCAGCTTCCCCCACTCTCAGAGTCCCTTCCATCTCCCATCTTAGAGGATTTGTCGAGGGACCGAGAATCCTTGTCAGAGGCAGCCCCTTCGCTCCCTCCTCGACAAGTTGAGCCGTCTGTGCCACTAGGCGTCTCTTCACCGATGCCGAGTCAGCTCGTTGGCACGACCACGGGTTTGACTTCTGCCCCACAGAGCCCATCTTCTCATGGGCGGGGATCTCTGGCTCCATCGATCTCAACACCTCCTTCGAGGTCGAGATCGCCGCGGAAAAAGCGGTCTTCAAAGAGGAAGCACCGTTCTTCGACCTGATGCCGAAGCAAGCATCGACGTCAGCAGCGCTCCTTATCCTCTTCGACCGACTCAGAGACGCCCGACGTTGACGTTGTCCCAGTTCCTCCAGCTCCTCTTCAACTTCGACCAACCGACGTCGGAAACACAAGCGGATCAAATATGTTTATTTGTCATCCTCCTCGGACTCACCTCGACATCAACATCGATGCTGAGAAACAGAAAGAGATCCAGCCACAGCCAGTCGTGCCTATCTATCTCATCAGCGGTTCCTCTTCCTACTACTATGCCTCAAACACAACCTTCGACGTTGAACGTTAGGCTCGCCGTCGACAAACCACCACGCAAAACTAAGAGGGATGTCTTTTCCTCTGACCCTGACAAGGTGTCCTCAGTCCTGTCCTCCAATTCTGACCAGGACTTGCCTGCACAGCCCTGCCAAGGTGGTCTTCCAGAAGGGGAAGTGGTTGGATCAGACCTAGGTGATGCCCACACTTCTTCACCGTCTGAAGACTTTTCATCCTACTCTTAGATGTTATCGAGATTGGCAAGGCCTCTCAAACTAGAACTTGATCACCCTACACCTCCTACGGAAGACCTCATCTTTGGTGATATCGAGGTCTCCACCGGCAAGTCTTACCTTTGTCCCAATTATTATGGACATCATCAAAGAGTATTGGGAACAACCATTCAACACACCTTCACTACCTCGCCGGACAGAACATTTCTATCGTGTCCATGGTTCTGATACTAAATTTCTACTCAAACACCCGATCCCTAATTCTCTAATTGTAGAAAGAAGTTGCACCAAGCCCACTTGTAAATCTCATGTCACTCTAACCAATAAAGAGGGAAAAAAGCTTGAAATTATTGACAGAAAAATTTACTCTTTAATTTCCTTTCTGCTGAAAGTGATTAATTATCAAACTGCCCTAGGAGCATATCAGAAACGGCTCTGGCTAAAGATTTTGCCTGGACTCAAGCTCATTCCAGAGGAAGTGAGACAAAGTTTCCTAAATTTTTATGAAGAGGCTTAGACTGTGTCTAAGCACCAGAAGTTGTCAACTAGACACGCCGCAGAAGCCGCTGCCAGAGTCTTCATGTCTGCTGTCACCCTTCGCAGGCATGCTTGGCTCAGAGCTGCCAACATACTGGATGATGTGAAAAACAAGGTAGAGATCCTCTCCTTTGACTCCACTGGTCTTTTCAACGAAAAGACGGATAGCCACCTGGAAGAACTCCACAAGGCTAAAAAGACAACTAAATCATATTCTATCCAACCACAACCTCGTTACCATAAGTATCAATGGCGTAAGTCTTACGCCCAATATCAACAATCATCACAACAATTCAATCCATATAGAAACTTATCTCAACAGAGATCCTCTCAGGCTTCTTCTTCCGTGCCCAGCTATCGATCCCAGCAGTCTCAGCGTAGGCAGTCCTATAAGCCACCTGCCAAAAAAATCCACACAGTATCTTTGACTCTCCCATAAGCTGTTCACCAAACGCAAATGCTACAAGACTTCTACCATTTCTCTCAAACTGGATCACCATCACAAACGACTCCTGGGTTCTAAATATCATCGAACACGGCTACCGTCTAGAATTTATAGAGTTACCTCCCTTAGGGTATGTAAGTCATATGTCTTTCGACGTCGCTCTCGAAGAGGAAATTCTGTCACTTCTACAAAAGGATGCCATCCAACCCGTCCCCATAACAGATCTAAGAAATGGATTCTACTCCAGGTACTTCGCCGTGTCAAAAAAGGATGGAGGAATAAGGCCAATTTTAGATCTAAGAATTCTAAACACTTACCTTCGTCCCCGGCATTTTCGCATGGTGACGCTGGAGTCTACTCTGCCCCTGTTAAAGAAAAACAATTGGTTCGTAGTCATAGATCTCAAAGACGCTTATTTTCATGTGACCATCCATCCACAGCATCACAAGTATCTGTGCTTCTTTTTTCAAGGAACCATTTACCAATTCCTGGCCCTCCCATTCGGACTCTCGACAGCTCCCAGGACTTTCACAAAGGTGATGGCACCGGTAGCAGCTTAGCTGCGCCTCAAGGGCATTCACATTTATCCTTACATAAATGATTGGTTACTGGTCTCTCAGTCCAAAAGACAGGCTCTCAAAAACACAACCTTCATCCTTCGATTACTTCCAAAGCTAGGACTTACCATCAACATGAAAAGGTCTCACCTCAGATCGTCCAAGGTGGTTCACTACATAGGTGCTGGCCTGGACGCAACCAGGGCACGAATCTTCCTGCCCAAAGAAAGAATTTAGAAAATTCAAAAGGCTGTAAGAAAATTTCAACCAAGAGCACGCATAACAGCGAAGCATGCACAGCATCTCTTGGGCCTCATGGCCTCGACCACCCCGGCCTTGTCTCTTGCGCGACTCAAACAACGATCTCTCCAGTCATGGTTTCTTGCACTTTTCAATCCCATGACAGACAGCCAACGCTTCGTGTGACTCCAGAGCTTGCCAGTCAGCTCCAATGGTGGACTTACCCTCCACACCTGAAGATCGGCAGACGCCAGCCCAATGGGCTGTGGAGCACATTGTGGCCAACACAAGGAGCATGCTCTCTGGTCCTCCCAGGAAATCAACATACACATCAACCATCTAGAGATGATAGCTGTCATAGAGGCACTTTGCGCTTTTCTTCCCATGGTGCAGGGTCGTGGTGTTCAGGTGATAACGGACACCACGACTATGTACTATATCAACAAACAAGGAGGGACTCGCTCACAATCTCTACTTTACCTTGCCATTCATCTCTGGGAGTGGTGCTACCAACATCATGTATGCACGGTAGCCATGCATATATCGACAACAGAAAATGCACTGGCAGACCATCTCAGCCGTCTCCCACATCAAACACACGAGTGGGAGCTCAACTCCCAAGTGTTCCACGAACTTTGTTACCTTTGGGGAACTCCCACTGTGGACATCTTCGTGTCTCATATCAATGCCAAGTGCATCACGTATGCATCCAGAGTGGGGCTGGGCAAGGACTCTCTGGGGGATGCATTCATGATACAGTGGAATCAAGGCCTTCTATATATCTTTCCTCCTCTTCCTCTAATACAGAGGGCTCTCGTGAAGCTTCGTTACTCACCGGCAGAAGCCATCTTCATAGCACCATACTGGCCTCGACAAGTATGGTTTCCAATGCTGATGAAAATGTTCTCCGAATTCAAGAGACTGCCAACATTACCCGATCTCTTGACATAGGATGCAGGCGCAGTGTTCCATCCAGATGTGGAAACCCTGCATCTGATTGCGTAGAGGAGCTCCCCAAGGTTAAGGAGGTGTTAGACCGAGCTAAGAAGCCGTCCACCACTTTGTTGTACAGTCATAAGTGGAAAGGTTTTCTTACATTTACTGAGGCTAAGGGTCTTGGACCATCCCCTGTGTCTCTTTCCAAGTTGTTGCAATACTTACGTTATCTGAGTCAATCGTTGTCTCTTCCTACCCTGTTTACTGAACCTGCAACTGACACTGAGCGCATGCTGCATACTCTTGATGTCAGAAGGGCTTTGGCCTTTTATATGTCTAGAACAAAAGACTTTAGGACCTCTAACAGGCTTTTCCTGTGTTATTTTGGTCAAAAAAGGGTTTACCTGCAGCACGTTCCACGCTCTCCAGATGGATTGTTTTCACAATTTCACTTGCCTATGAACTCCAACACAAGTCTCTGCCTGAAGGACTTCACACTTACTGTACCAGAGCTGCTGCGTCCTCCACTGCCCTGCTGCGTGGCATTGATGTACCAGACATCTGCAGAGCTGCCACATGGTCAAATGTGTCAACGTTTATCACCCATTATAGACTGGACCTCAGGGCCAAAAGAGAGACAAGTTTCGGGAGAGCAGTGCTGACGTCTGTCCTCCAGTGACAGCCCACCGTCCGGTGAGTAAGCTTGCTAATCACCCTTTTGTGTGCATTCACAGAAGATCACGATGAAGAAAGACGGGTTACTTACCTGTAACCATGGTTCTTCAAGTGGTCATACTGTGAATTCACACAATCCCGCCCGGCCTCCCCACTATCTGTCACTGTTGGTATCTGGTTCATGCTCGGGTACCTGTGGCGGATAAATGGAACTGAGGCTTGGTTGGGCAGAGCATGCGCAGTATAGGCAGCCTTACACTTGTTACTTTTCTCTTAAAGCTCGAGAATGTTTCGAGAGGACCAACGCTGGCGCTGGGTTAACCCTTTTGTGTGAATTCACAGAATGACCACTTGAAGAACCATGGTTACAGGTAAGTAACCCGCCTTTTGGATATATGCATAATCCTGTGAAGCATTTGAAGATTGTTATATCTTTACTCACCCCTCTTAATTTTGAAGAAAAAACTTTGTTCTACTACAGAAAGCATTGAGCCCTGCTAAAATATATACTACACACATCATTTGAAAACCTATTTTTGAAGGGCAGAGCTATGAAAAATATCTCTGTTGATGGGAGAAGCCTGTTTGCCTGACACTCATTCCCAGCCCAGTGGCTGCACTCCATTTGAATCAGAGTGTGCTGCCCAAACAGTATTGGCACCAAAGAGGCATTGGTATAGACAGGGTTTCTTCTGTTTTTTAAATACATTTGTAAGTGTGGACGTCCCTTCTGTTCCAAGGATTAAGAAGTCAGGGATGGATGCCCTGGTTTAATGTTGTACTAGGCTAGGCTAGTTACCCAGCTTGTCCAGTGGACTTACTGCAGAGAATTGTGAACGTGTAGCTCTCCAGATGTTGACAGACTGTTGTTCTCATCAGGTCAAGCTCACTAGTGCTCACAGGAATTCAACTTCAGTGATATTTGGAGAGCCAGGTGTTCCACAGCCATTAGACTGGCAGCAGCTGTTCTAAGGTCTTGGGTAGAGTTCTTTCCTATCAGATGTTTTTTAGTTGCAATTCTACTAATAAATCGGGGAGGTTCAACGTGAAAAATATACTCCAGTATTGAACTGTGGTCTCTTTCCATAGGACTGATATAATTGCTTAAGGCAACTGGAACCGTTACTATTGTGACCAAGAAGAGGGTAATCATCAACTTTCCCTCTAATTTTCTGGAGTGCTAGGCATGGGCACTGCCCCATATGTGTAGGATTCTGGCTGTGACCAGAAGCAATGGGTAGCAATGCTGGCTCAGCTGCGCACACCCATGTGGCTTAGAGGAAGCATTGGTAATTGTATATAAATTGTAAAGAGTACGGTGACTGAATTTGTATGTGAAGTGTTTTGAACATTCAAATACCAATAAGCTTTGTAGAGATAGTTTTCAAAAGAATAGAAGTGGGGAAAGGTAATTTTATTAGCCAGTTATGTGGCACAGCTAAACAGATTTCTACATAGAAATATATTTTCACAAGTTATTGTAAATGCCTGCTCAGAATAAAATAACTGGCCCATACGTAACATTGGGCATTGTATTAAACAGGAAGTTCAGAGCAAGATAATTTCTACTAGAGATGGGATATTCTTATTCATTTCCCAGGGGAGACTAATATGAGTATCGCCACCACAGGTGGCAAGGCCCTTTGGACCCTCCCCCCAGAACCAGCCCTGTCCACTCACTGGGCTTGTGTGGTGTGTGCATCCATGATCGGTAACATTCTGCCAATCGCAGAAGTAGCCTGGCTGGAGCTTTGCTACGATGCTGACCACTCAGCAGTTGAGTGGGGAAGAGACTCGTTATTCCACCTCCTCGCCAGAGTAGTTAGCAGTGCAAGGAGATGGGGAAGCATAGGCTGGGCTGCTTTCGTGAGTGGCAAAATATTACAGATGATAGATGATTGTGCCACTCAAAGCCCGGTGAGTGTACATGACAGGTTTTGTAGGAGGGAGGGAATGAACATATTCCTATCCCCAGGGATACGATTATGAAGCTCCGGTGTCTGATTTATACTATATTATCTCTTAATATGGAGGAGTGAAAAAGAAACATTTGCAAATTGTTAAAAGCTGGGTATAATATTCCACCAAAAAGTGATGAGAAACTATATGTGCCTGAGGATGGTTTGTTGGTTTTTGTCACTCCTGTCATTACATCAACTGCAGATGTAAGGCGTGCAGGTCATATGATCTAGTACTTCTCTGGGGAGATAACACAGTCCTCTTTTCCATTCTCTAGCCTACACTTTAAGGATTAGGCATCTTTCATAAATTGCAGCAACACTGTAGTCCTCAGGCACTCAAAAATCAAGTAATGCTAACAAATTATCATGGCCCAATGTGTAGTCCCTTCCTTCAGTATTATACCTGCAATGTAGCCTCTTCATGCATGTACAGAAGAGACAACTTGAGAAGAGAGGGCCAATTCACTTTGGTTTCTACATAAGTCAGGGCCAAATACTGTTGGGCTTCTGACTTGCAGGCAAGGTTCCCTCTAAGGTGTACAGCTGCACAAGTGCACAGTGCTGTCCCCCCCAGTGCTCCTCCATGCACCCACAGCGAGAGTTTCCAGCCCCTTTGGTTCTGGTTCTGATGGAACCCCACAGGGTGGGCCAAGTTGTAAAGTAGAGGGAGTGTTGCTTACAAGGAAGGTAATGAACATGCAGCACATGTGTAGACCTTTATCTGCATGCTTATGCTATTTGCACACATGCTGGGGGGGCATTCATTCACATGATGACAGGGTAGTGAAGCACCATTCCTTGCTTGAGAGTTACCGTTATTAGATTCCTGAATGCCCACATAGGGTTCTGTTGTACAGACTTCAAACTAGAATGTAATGCAAAACAATCACAGAAGAGTTACCTTGTGCTGTAATATTCAGCAGCTTCTGGTATCTGCCTCTATTCTTAGCAAAAGAAATGTACTTTATAGCTGAATGGATTATGTGTTACTCCTGTAGATGTTACTGAGGAATATTAGAATTATTATTTCTAGAAAATACCTTCAGTTTTCTCTGAGAGCAATGTTGGAGGTTTATTACACTTTTGTAATGAGTGATCTGCAACAACATTTGTGAGAGCTATTTACTAGTAGATGGAAAGCATAGATTGTGATCACTGATGACTTGCCTCTTAGAACTAGTACGATGAAATAGCCAATGGAAGCCAAGGTCAACAGTAAGCAGAACCAACTGATTCTAGTTTTGTCCCCTTCTTCCTCCCTTGAAATAACACTGCAGTAGAACTCATCAACACTTTAGCAGCTAATTGGATGGAAGAATGGTCTGTTACTCTGGCTCAGTAAGCCTCTTTACTTCTAACTTTTAATTAACGTATTTTTTGTGTATAAGACGCTTCCCACTTTTCTAACCCAAAATTAAGAAATCTAAGTGGGGCTTAGCAAAAGGAGAGGGAAATGGATTAAAGCAATCCCATGACTGCACGGTTGTTTTGATCCCTTTTGCAACCATTGGATTGCTTTGATCCTTTCCCCCTCCTTTTCCTAAGCCCCATGGGGCACGATCCCAGCCATGCTTAGTAAGAAAAGGGGAAAGCAGGGATCAAAGCCATCCTGCACTGCTTTGATCCCTGCTTTCCCCTCCACTTGCTAAGCCTTAGCAAAAGGAAAGCAGGGATCAAAGCCCTGCAGGATCACTTTGATCCCTGTTTTCCCCTCCACTTGTTTTTGTTCTCTTCTCAGCTTACTTTCCTATATAAGACGACCCTCAATTTTTATTCTAAAGATTTTAGACGGAAGTATAGTCAAGATTTTGTATGCAGTGAGGTCTCGACCTATGGAATTAATCCGTATTGGAATGGGGTCTGTAGGTCGAAAAGTCCTCAAGTAAAAAATGCATTCCCCATAGGAATGCATTGAAAACATATTAATCTGTAACCCGCCCAAGAAACACCCCCCCCCACAAAATTAAAATATTTTTTTAAAAATGAACCTTACCTTTTTGAAGTCTTCAAGGGGTCCCCTGCCGCTGCTGGAGGACTCCGAGGGCTTCAGCGCGGCTGCCGGAGGCCTCTTGGAGCTCTCCTGCCGCAGCCATCGCCGCTGCCGGAGGACTCTGTGGGCTTCAGCGCCCCTGCCAGAGGACTCTCGGAGGTCCCCCCCTGCCGCTGATAGTGCTTTGGAGGCACTATCGGTGGCCGGGGGGCACCTACGAGAGGCCTCACATGGCGGCAGGGAAGGCCTCTGGAGGTTCCCACACCATGCGGCACGATCCCAGCCATGCTCAGACTCCTGGGAGTCTGAGCATGGCTGGGATCGCCTGGCGCAGCTCCCAGCAGTGGCGGCAGTGCTGGGGGACCTCTGGATGCCTTCCAGGCAGAGAAGCCCTGGAAGGCATCCGGAGGTCCTCCCCGCCGCTGCTGCTGCTGCTGGGAGACTTTGGAGCTCTCAAAGGGCTTCCTCCAATATCGCGGGGAAAGCCCTTTGAGACCTCCAAAGGCAAACAGGCAGGGAGAAAGGGCTGGAAATTCAAATTTCTCTCCCTTTCTCTCTGCCTTTTTACCTTCGGAGCTTTCCGCCCGACATTGGAGGATGCCCTTTGAGAGCTCTGAAGGTTAAAAGGCAGGGAGAAAGGGCGTGAAAGTCAATTTTCCTGCCCTTTCTCCCTGCCTGTTTGCCTTCAGAGCTCCCAAAGGGCTTCCTCCAATGTCAGGGGGGAAAGCCCTTTGAGACCTCAGAAGGCTCCCAGCAGCAGTAGCGGTGATGGTGGGTGACCTCTGGATGCTTTCCAGGGTGGCGGAGAAGCCATGGAAGTCATCCGGAGGTTCCCCCCGCCGCTGCTGGGAGCCGTGCCACGCCGGGCGATCTCAGTCATGCTCAGGTTCCTGGGAATCCGAGCATGGCTGGCATTGCCCCATGCGGCTTGGCTCCCAGCAATGGCGGCAGGTGCGGTGGGGGACCTCCGGATGCCTTCCAGGGCTTCTCCGCTGCCATAGGAGACATCTCAGAGTTCCCACACACACACCGCCGATAGTGCTTCAGAGGCACTATCGGTAGTGGTGGGGTCCTCCGAGATGCCTCCCATGGCAACGGAGAAGCCCTGGAAGGCATCTGGAGGCAGATCCGCGGCCTACAGACTGGAAGGGGAAGGCGGGTAAAGCGCCTCCCTCTTTTGGTCCCTATGTCAATTCTCGGGCCGCAAGTCGAAGTAAAACTTTGCGGCCAGAGAAGTACGGATCTCAAAAAGTTTGTAAGTGGAGCCAACCGTAAGTTGAGACGCCACTGTACATGGAAAAATATGGTATGTGCTTGTCATTCTGTTTTCAAAGTGAACCTTTCATATAATTAATTAGCTCCAAATTCATCACTATGCACAAAGTGAGGAAACAGTTTCCATATTGACGGATGGAAGGACAATGGCTGAAATCCTGTTTCTTAGTAAAGAAAATTGCAACCAGAATAGGCCCATTGAATCAGTGGAACATAGAGTTGACTCACCAGATCCTCACTAATTCAATGAGCCTATACTAGTTGTGATTTAATATGCTAATCAACAGGATTGATTGTATAATATAAGATCTTCCTTTCACCACTTTATAGCAGATCTTCACACAGGAGGAAAAAGAAGGCATTTCCGATGCCAAATGAATGAACAGGAGGAGGTTCTTTTGGCAGCGCATAACTCTGGATGCTTAGGCATGACGATATCTTCTGAGCACAGGACACTTGGCATTTTGACTGGGTTAATTATTTAAATAAATAGTTGCATGACCAGACATGAACTTACAGTTTGTTAGAGCTATGTGTAGAATGGTAATGTTTATGTCACACTGTGTGTACCCAAATAAGTCAGTTTTCCTTCTGTATCAAGTAGTGGTAGTGTGATCTTCGCAGAGTGTTTCAGCTGGAGTCTGAGGGCTTAACCCAGACATGAAGGTGGCAGACCTGCATTCCCAAATTCACTTCCCACTAAATGCCAACAGGACAGGGAAATGTTGAGGCATAGCATGAGTAGGATAGACAGCTGAACCATTCCCCTCCCTATTCTTCTCTGTGGCTCTGTTTCTCCATTGAAGCATTTCAGTCAGAAAATATGTCTACTAGAAGGAAAATGGCTAGAGGTGAGTTTTGAGCCACTCCCTTATGTTGATAAATCTCCCTTTGCTTTCAGGTAATTCTACACAACCTAGATGCACTCTGGTTCTGCCTTAAAAATTATCAACACTTGGGTCATAGTTGAAGTAAAATGATTACCTGTGTGTCACCTACATTTGGTTTAACATTCAGTGGTTCTGAAATGAGTTCCTTGGACTGGGAGCTGGAGAGTAAAATAATGTTAGGAACTGCTTGAGGCTGAATATGAGGAATTGCTGTAATTGTATATGTTGTTGTTGTTTAGTCGTTAAGTTGTGTCCGACTTTTCGTGACGCCATGCATTTGTATACACAACATGCCTTTGTGTTTCTTGTCAAATACTGTTGTTTTAACTGATAGACAGGGCTTGAAAAATGCACTCGTCCACTCATCTGTGATGAGTGAAAAAACGCTGCTTGATGAGCCACAGCTCCCTCCTTCCCTGCCTTCTTACCCTCCGCCGGTCTCTCTCAATGATCCTGCCGTCCTCCCCTCCATCTTCCCATTGCAAAAGGAAAGCAGCCCTCTTCTCGCGAGCAGAGAGTTCGAGCGGCACATAGATATATAGCTATGCAGAAGAATGTAGAGTAGTCCCATGCTGGAGAATATGGAGATTCCCTGCTCCCAATTTCAACCCAATGAGGACACATCCTGGGTGGGAGGGAACCTTGGCTCCTTAAGAGACCGGGCGCTTTTGCTTTCAGTTTTATTTTTGCTGGAGACATTCAAAAGAAAGACATTCAAAATACAAGCTTCATGACTCCATAGGCACACAGGTAATAAAGCAACCCAACTCTGAGGGTATATTTATTTTGGGTTTGTATGCATTGTTATGTAGAAATCAAAGTGAACAAGTGCCTAGTTTAAATTTGTCAACATAAATTGCAAGGCTATAGTCTGGTCATGCTGACTGGTGAAATTTTTGACTGACTGGTGAGACATTCTAAAAATGTTCAAGCCCTGCTGATAGATGGTCTCTTTAAGTGATGCTTCTGTTTCAGGTCTTATGGGGCTCATGCCTGTATATTTAAGATGGGGGGGGTGTCAGTATCTCTTCCTAGGGTCTGTTTTGCATGTGGTATTGATTTGCAGTACCGTATGGCCGTATGTTGGTGAGGGAAGGCTTAGTAATTAACTTTGGTCTCAGGTAGTTCACACATCAGACTAGCAATCAGTATATGGTCACATTTTGAGGTCTGTGTGTGTTTTTTTGTGTATAGGATTGTATATGGGCTAAATAGGTAATAAATGCAATTGGTGATCCATTCAGTGGTCTTGGAAAGAAATCCACTAGAAATCAGAAGTTTTGGGGAAACACAAAGATGCATTATCTTGTATATTGTTGCTAGGTGTATATAGGAATGAAATGCTCTCTAAATTTTGATTTTTTAAAAAAACAGATGGGATTGGCTCCAATTTACTATAACTTTAAAAAAAGGAAATGTCATGTCAGTGTTGAATTGGAATAGGGAGGGCCAGGTTCAAGTCTGTAGTAAGCTATGAAACCAACTGACCAGATGATCTTGACCCTGTCTCTTTCAATCTGACTTACATCTCAGGTTTCTTGTGAATGTAAAGTGAGGAGTGAACCTATTATGGCAGTTTGAGCTCAAAGGCGGAAGAACACAATAGAAATGTTAGCAAACAAGTAATTAAATAAATATTTATAAATTACAGCTACACAAACAGTTTCTGGGTTTGGACTACTTATACTTTGCTCATATGTTTGTCCTTCAAATAACAGTGGAGGTGTTATTTGTCTTTTTTAGACAAAGAAAAAAAATCTAACCTGAACTGTGGCTTCAATGTTTAAAGTTTTATGGGTCCCATTGGGGTCCAGTTGGTGATAGTTCTACTGTAATGAAATGTTCAATTAAAAAAAATGGGTTGACAGTTCCGTGATTGCTGTCTTAAAGAATCCATCCTTTTATTAGGGCAGTAGGTGATGCAGTCCAACTTTTATCAATTAGTAAAAAATAATAGCGTCTCTTATGGCAACATATGGTGGTTAATGCATGTAAACTATAAAAACATCTTTTACATTGCTGGTTTTTATCAGGCTCTTTATCTGAACAAATTTCATTGTTAATACAGTTTTGCTGAATTTGTTTCACATTGGGTTAATTGTGTATGTTGCCTTTTCCTGTGAAGAAAAAAGTTATGTAGAAAGATGTTTCAGACCCAGATGTCAAATAAGGCAAAATGGGTCTCAAACTGGTGTACAGGAATTGAAATATAAACTCTATAAGTAAGCTTGTTGAGAGCCTCGTGGTGCAGTGGTTAAACCCCTGTACTGCAGCCAAAAATGTGCTCACAACCTGGGGTTTAATCCTAGGTAGTCGGCTCAAGGTTGACTCGGCCTTCTATCCTCCCGAGGTTGGTAAAATGAGGGCCCAGCATGCTGGGGGGGGGGCAATGTGTAGCCTGCATAATTAACTTGTAAACTGCCCAGAGAGTGCTTGAAGCGCTGTGGGGCGGTATATAAGCAGCACGCTTTTAAAAAAAATTCCTATATCTGACTATCTGAACTATTATTCTATAATAAACTCACATTTTCTTCTGAGACTTCAAAAGATACTGCAAGCCTTTACTTCAGCGGTGGGGATAATGTGGTCTCTAGTTGATCTTGGATGACAATTCCCATGAATGCTGACAAGCCTAGTCAGAGGTAATGGGAGAGGCTATTGAATTAGATTTGGAGAAATGCACATTTCCTTAGTGTTGTATTAAACATTCCTTCCTTTTGGTACAGTCGCATATTTTGGGTTGGTGCCTTTGACCAAGCTACTATCCTTTTTTTTTCTCCACCAGGATGTAATTTCAGTTCACTATCATCTAATTCCATCACCAACAAAAAATAAGAATGGCAGCAAGGAAAAAGAGAAGGATCCAGAGAAAGAAAAAGATGCAAAAGAAGAATTTATTGAGGCTTTAAGAGACCTGAAAATACAATGGATGACTAAGTATGCTTCTGTATTTCTTCTAATGCTCAATTGTCT
This sequence comes from Pogona vitticeps, assembly GCF_051106095.1. Lineage (NCBI taxonomy): Eukaryota > Metazoa > Chordata > Lepidosauria > Squamata > Agamidae > Pogona > Pogona vitticeps. The sequence continues at coordinate 161,849,427 of NC_135785.1, forward strand.
CTTTCAGAGAATTGATACATGATATGTGAGTGCCATTAGTATCCCTTTACTCATTAACTGATACTCTTTTTCATTAGGCTTGATACTAATGACATCTACAATGAACTGAAAGAAGCATTTCCTAATCATCTCCCCTTGTATGTTGCGAGACTTCATCAGTTGGATTCTGAAAAGGTATGACATATTTTTTAAAAAAGATTTTAGTCTACTCATTTTTCCATTGAGTATAGTGCTTGAAGAGTCCAGAACTATAAACTAGAAAGCACTGTGTTTTGTATAGAATGTAAGATAACATAGTAAAATGTAATTACTTGTAGAGATAAATATTTGGTGGGGTTGATGATTTGTGGACACATTCTTATTTTCCTCCTTAAAATCTATTTTACCTCTCTTGGATTTCATCCTTTGTCTGCTGTGTAATGACTTTATTGCCACTTTAACATGGTGAAATTCAGACATACTGGCTGAAATTAGTAAATCATAACTAGAGTAGATCTATTGAATCAATAGAAGTTAAGGAGGAGGTGTCAATTTTTTTTTGCCTTTTCATGACACCTAAAACAAGCTGCCAGAGCCATCTGACCCTTGTTTAGTAGCAGGGTTGGCTCTGATGTTTTATTTCCTCACCATGATTTGTGCTTTGGGACATCTTTGTGCTGCACAAACAGTAGGTTAGCAAAGCTATCAAATGAATGTCTCTATCAGTTAGTTACTTTAACATCCCTTCATGTGTGTCTATTAAGATGCTGTTGTGCTGTGTTTATTTCAAGCAGGAACGAATGAAAAGACTGAACGAAGTTGTTGAGGCTGCCAATACAGTTATCTCGCATATCGATCAAACAGCCCTTGCCATTTATCTTGGCATGAAGACTGATCCTAGGCCTGACGCTGCTACTATTAAAAAGTACCTAACCAGTAAATACTTTTTTCTTGCATCTTACTTCTGCATCTCATCCTAAAGTTGTTCTCTGTAATTAAAAAACCCAAGTAACTTTTATATTAATGACAGGGCAACACACTAAGCTGTATGTTGACTTGTGAGTGGTATTAAGTACATTCATTGTAGTAAGCTTAAAAACATTCAGCTCTGGATTTGGCCTGTGACAATTAATACATCGATTCAGAACTTCTATTGTGTTTATATATGTAAGGCTGGAATCTTTAGTAAAAGTTTATGAAAGTCTGAAAATAGTAGCATATGATTTTTAAATTTATAGCAGCCATGTTCTCTTTTATAAAAACTTTACATTTGCACTACTTTTGGATTAATACATAGTGGTCTTCTTCAGATATAAGAGCACATAGAAGCTTTGCACATTCCCACACATTTGCAGCCAGTTGAAATAATATTTCTAAATGAGAATTAATTCTTCAAATGATCACTGTTTCTTATCCACAAATCATGTAAATTTGATTTTTATGAAAGAGTGACAAGTTTGTCTCCTTTTCTGTGGCACCAAAACCATTCTTCACGTCAGCAATCATGTAAACATAGTTTGCAGGTCAAGTTCTGCAAAAAGCTTGAATTATTTGGCAGAAGATAGTAAAACAGTTTGCAGGTCTTAAGTTCTGCAAGAAGCTGGAAATACTTGGCAGAAAATACTAAAACATCAGACTAATTACTGTATTTTTCCGTGTATAAAATGACACTTTTTCCTTAAATAATTAGACAAAAAATTGAGGGTCATTTTATACATGGAAGGCAGCCACTTTCCCTGCCTTTTGTGAAGCTACGGGACTTAGCAAAAAAGGAAGGGAAGGCTGCTTTCAGGTAAAGCAGCCATGAAGGGGCTGCACAATCGCAGCCCTTTGATCCTGAAGCAGCCATGAAAGGGCTTCAGGATCAGAGGGCTGCGATCATGCAGCCTTTACCCAAAGGGAGACCTCCCTTCCTTTTTGCTAAGCCCCATAGCTTTGCAAAAGGCAAGGAAAAGTGGCAGTCAAAGAGAGCCCTTTGATCCCTGCTTTTCCCTTCCTTTTGCTAAGATCCGTGGCTAAGCAAAAGGAAGGGAAAAGCAGGGATCAAATTTTCTAATTTGGGGTTAGAAAAGGGAGGTCATCTTATACAGTGGGTCGTCTTATAAATGGAAATATACGGTACTGGGTGGTGAGATTAAAGACACAAGTCTTCCAGTGGGAATAAGATTTTACAATGCAGAAATAAAGGATCAGCTGTTGTATGTAGGGTGGGTGCAGAGCTACATGTTACAGACCACAGTTATTAATCTTTTTCCATTTCAAAATGTGAGCTGGAAAACCTGTTCTTACTCCATACCTCTATCTTTTATGGGCTGATAGAATTCAGTATCTTGCATATATAGGGGTTGCAACAGGAACAGCTGAGCTCTAGTCTTTGTCCTCACTGCTGGTTCTTGCTGGCTTGTGCTCTCTTGGAGTCATCTGCATGGGGATAAGTCCCCAGAAAAGCTAGGTGACTGTTGCCAGCATTGCAACTAATCCTGTGGTAGTGGTACTTGGAAGCCGTACATTTCTTCTCAATTGTTATGTGGCCCCAGATAGATTTGTGTTCTAGGATCTTGTGGTCGGCAAAACCAGTAGAGGGCTTTCTCATTCTCTATGCCCTCAGAATGAGCCCCAATGATTAAGAACCTCTGGAATAGGTTTTTGGGCAGCGCAGCAAAAACCTATTCCAGGTTGTGGGAAGGGGAAAAAAGTTGCATTGTACTGGCAGAAGTTCTGATGAGGAAACTGCTTCCATCAGCAGAACCAGAAGAAAACCCTTTCCTGGCATCCCCTAAAGTCTATTCCAGAGTACTGGGAAGCATGAAAATCTATTTAGGAAGTATAGGTGTTTGGGGAAAGCTGTAAGTGGATGTAAGGGAGAAAGCTCATTGTGCTATAAAACTTTTGCAAACGCATTTGTTTTAACTTTATTATCTTCATCTTAGTGTTCATTTTGTGAAATGCAGAAGAGTCTTTATAAAAATGGCTGTGCTTTTCTGTAAATGGAGTGATCGTATTGCTTGTTTCCCACTCAGTGAAATGGACAAGCAGAAATCGACATTAGTCGATGCTCTCTGTCGGAAAGGAAGTGCCTTGGCAGACCAGCTCCTGCAGTTGCAGGCCCAAGAAGGGGCTGTATCTGGTGAGACGGAAAGTAAGGACGAAGGTCAGGATAGTGCCTTTGAAGCACTGACTGAAACATTCTGGGAGACAACAAAATGGACGGATGTGACTGATACCAAGGTATTTGGGTATGGGGAAGCAAAAGCAATGCCTGAAAACTGGATGGAGGAATTTGTTGTTCATTCAGTGAAAATGTTAACCTGATTTTAGCATAGGTAAATACATTTGGCAGTAGAGTAGGCACTGAAAATATTTATGAAATCTTCCATAATACGTTAAGATGTCTTGCCATTATTTTTGATGAAATATTGTGATATTCCCTGTACCTGTTACTTATGAATTACTAAAGCCCTCTTTAAATTCTGAATGTCTACCATTGTGTCCACTTCCTGTAGTCAGTTTATTAATTTGTTGGCAGTACCTGAACCTGTTTACTTACTAATCTTACTTTCCCAGCCCACTCTTTGGAACATTGCTTATAGGCATTGAGAATGAGTTTGGGGGAGCAGGCGTTGAGAATGAGTTTGGGGGAGCATGGGTGTAGTTATGCCAATTCAGCAATAGATTAGGGGAATAGGCATGTGACAAAAGTGAATTGATGTATAATGAAACAATCCATTATATTTCCTATGTTGAAATGCATTTTATATTGCTTTGCAATCTCCAAAGTTCCGTTTTTTTAAATTCATATTTCTGATATAGATTTATGTGAAAACATACAGTTCAATACACAGTATCAGCAATCGAGTTTTAAAATCCAAAATATTTGCATGAACACTAGACTTACCATACCATGGACTGACCAGTTTAGTATTCCATTCCAAGCAAAATGGCGTGCTGAATGCTCCATGTGGCTTCCAGGGAGAGCATGCTCTTTTTTTAGAGAGGCTTTTGGGAACATCAACAGGCAGTTGAGATGGAGCTGTTTAGTGGGTTTTAAAAATCTGTTTTTTACTTCTTGTATGGTGCTTTAAAATATTTTATATCACAATTTTAAAATTTTAATTTGTGTGTTTTTAATTATTTGTGTAAATATTTGTGCAGAAGGGTTTTAAAAGTTCTATAAAAATTAAGGATCACATTGCATGGAAGGAGCTGGTAGTTGCTACCATTTCTTTTAATATTATTGATATTAGTAAGCCTTAAAGTAACTTCTCTGCACTCCTAACAATGTCAGTGTCAAAATATTTTGCACTTTTAGTTCTTGCACTGCTCCTGTCAAGTTCAAGAAAGAGTTTGGCTAGGAGAATTTTGCAGAACTGAGATGGATGTTCAGCTTACAAATACCACAATTTTTATGCCCCTTGTAGGTTTTACCGTTTGCCTATAAGCATGCACTAGTAAATAAAATGTATGGTAGAGGCCTCAAATTTGCAACAAAACTTGCAGAGGAGAAACCTACCAAAGAAAACTTGAAGAATTCTATACAGGTAAGTAGTTGCCATTTCACTTTCAGTTAACAGTCCTGATGTAAGTTTCACTGGCATCTTAGGAATTATAAAGCCATATTGCCTTAATACGTTAGACCTGCAGAATCTATAGTGACATACATGGATGTATTATTTTTTTTCCTTCAGCTATAACCTTAAACATCACTTTTTAGGGAGACTTTGATTAATGGCACAAGTGGTAAAAGTTTTAAAATGTTTAATTTTTTCCCATTCACTTTTTTTAGCTAATGAAGTTCCTTGGCTGGACTCACTGTGCATCTTTCACCGAAAACTGGCTTCCTGTTATGTATCCACCTGATTATTGTGTTTTTTGAAATACCTGCCACTGTATATTTGATCTGTTGTTATATTGACTGGATATAAAAATGTGGTTTTACTGGAATGCATGTTTTCAATCCATTATTGAATGCTTAAATTTTATGTATTAATAATCAGTGGAGGAGGGGTTGCAATACATGTGTGCTAGCTTGGCTCCTGACATCAGGGAGTCTTATACTTCGGCATTTAATTTTCTTGGGTAGCCCAGCATTACCCGGAAATGAGAACATAACGAGCAAACGTTGGCATACAGCGCATTGCTGGCAATGGGTGCTTTGGGATGGCCATCAACCAGGATAAGAAAATGGTGGGAAGCTTCTTGCATGTGCATGTGGTTCTTAACTGTTTGTAATTTTAACCACAAGCCTGTACAAGCTGTTTTTTTTACAACAAGCAGGGTTTTAATGTGTTTAAACATAAGTTCTCAACTGTATGAAGGCCTTAAAAATGAAGCTACATCACGAGTAGCTACAACCTTATTTATTAGATTTAACAGTGATGGAACTTAATTACCAGTATCACTTGCAACAGTTTACATTTTGAATTTTTTTTAAAATAGAACCTTCACTCTCACTGCAAGCGTATTCTGAATTGCTGGTGCAAAGGTGCTTTGAATATCTTCTTCTTGGAGATATTTTCACCAATATCCATGTGATACAAGAGTATCAGGATAAACTGATACATGTATAAAGTGTCAGACACTTAACACTTAATCAGGTATTGTAAAAGTTATACATACATGTTAATAATGTTTGGAAAATGTAAAACTGCAGAATAAATGTGCAAATTTCAATATCAAAACATTTGAGCACTTGCGGTTTAATTTTGTTAACATAATAAACAATTAATGAAGCTGAGATCTGTGCTAATTTTTCAAGAGTGCATAAAGCAGGCATTAGGAATTGTTAATTTTTGGAGAAGAGGCACTAATAACATATGACTTCATGGAGGCCAAGTGAAAAGTTAAATATTTTAGTGCTGCAGCAAATAGTATTGGTAGAATATATGATTCATAGGCCAATTATTGAGTAGTTAACTTAACAATCATTTATTACTGGGTTAAAACATGAAGGCTTTAGAAAAAAAATCTTTCGCAAGTATCTGTTATACAGGTAGTGACAGATCTGGAACATTACGGTTTCATATGTGCACACAAATACTGTTTTTTTAACTTACGAAGTGTAGTTATATGCTGATTATTTTATTCAAAAAAAACACAAACACACAAGATTCCCCCCCCCTGTATTAATTTCCCACAATCTGGAAGACTTGTATATAAAAGGACTTGGAACACATTTATGCCTCTCAGTTAAATCAGATACTTTGTGGCTTTCTCAGCATCTTCTGAGTTATGTTAGAAGCCATTCACATTCAAGGGCTTGACTTCTGAACTCACTTGGGAGTTGGTGTTGAATGAAAACAGCCCTCACGTTCCTTTACTAACAATAAGGTGTGGCTGCACCAGTATAAATGGAGCTGAGCTGAAAGTGTCTAGCCCAATCTATAATTCACAATCTAAGGAATTTTATGAGAGTTACCAAGGTGGAGAAGATGTAGTTTCTTATAGAAGGATGCCATTAGATGGTACATGCCTTATTAATCAAATAAGGCAAAAAGGTTACAAGAGCAAGGCTTACAGCATTTGGTGCTAGAATCTACCCCTTGATCAACCGTCATACTGCCTTTGGGAAAATGGGGAATAATTACAAGTGTGAATGTTATTTCACTCCTTCCACATGGTCAGTAGGGTGAATATCGAAGATGTCCTCTTCTTAAATGTGCCAGACCTTATTGAAATATAGAACATTAATGTCTAAAAATTATTTGCTCATCAACACTTACACTACCATTGAATCAGGCTGCTGGCACTCCCCAAGTTTTTAATTTTCTCTTATTGTACCTTTGAACATCTTGACATTTGACTCTGGAAATTCTGCTAATTGTGTGATATTGAGCATCTTGCTGAGACCGTCCAAAAATTCATAATCGGTGCTGAATCTAAATTTGTTTGCCCATAGCAAGATGGTTCCAGGCTGACAAAAGTAGCTTATTGTCCTTAGCAAAGGCTCCAGAGCAGTGTGGTTATACACGACATCTGTTGCCACAATGAAATCATAACGATGAGTTGCTTTAGGAAAATCTTCACTGAGATTCTCTCCCCAAACCAGCTTTCTCACTTCAGGCTTGTGAACATTCAGGTTGCGTGTGTTTCTTGAGATATTGAACTCCATATTCTCAAGTATCTCGGGGAGGTCAGTGGCAGTAACAAAAGCGCCTGAAAGAGAACAAACCCCTGTTTACTTGTAACAGTTTTCTTCCTTGATCAGAAATTTAAAAATGCTTTGCACCTTCAGATTACCCTTAAAAATGCTTGGGTTGAAATGTTGGCCCCCTGGCTTAGGTTGAGTAAAACATTTTCATTTTTTATGGGGAAAACTGAACTTAAAGTCAGCTGTAGGATTTGAAATAGTGTTGTAGAAGTCAGTGCTTTTTAGACTACTGCACCAGATCTGTATACCTCTATTCTGAAGCATGTGGAGCTATCAGCTTGAGTCAATTATAAATCAGCATTTCTTAGCCGTTTTATCAGCTACTCTAAATTTGAAATTTCATCTTCTCAAATTTAAGGTAAGCAAAATGTTAATGGTTAATGGGCTATTTGCTTTTGGGGCAGATTTCTTCACAGAGCTGGGAGTATACAGCACTGATAAAAGTTACCACATTTTGAAATTCTGTATGACTATATATGGGGCAGAACATTTGTACAGTACTGAAATTTAAGCACACAGTGTTTACATACATCCAGTCTGTGAGAGCGAAAGAGGTGGGGCACAGAAGGCACATATCCTAAAAGAGAAATTTAAGAGTTAACCAACCTAATATACTTGCCACAATGGACACCAAACCAGTTCCCGCTCCAAGTTCAAGTACTTTCTTGTCTTTGATGTTGATTTCTTGTTGATTTGATTCCAGGTACTGACACAGAGCAAGAGCCTAAAAATAATAATAATAAAGTTCCTAATTTTCAATTATACGTGGCAGTAGCAGTGTGTTTTCAATGTGTGTGTCATTGATTTTAACAGGTAAAATTGCTAGATATAACCCCTTTGGCTTTGTATTTTGGCTGAATGGAAGTTCAGCCCAAGAAAAAATCATTAATGGAAAGGGCAGGCTTGCTTAAGATGGATTGATCACTTTGGCTCATAAGTAGTAGCAGTGCACTAGGGACTGAAAAAGCCTTGATTGAAGCTGTCCTAGACTACAGAAAGGTTAGAATTACCATGTTTCATCTTATCCAGCTGTTGAAAAGGAGAGGCCAGGAAACTTGTTTTGACCATGTCACTTTAGCATATGTCTAAACAGATCAGACTGACTGGCTTAATTTGGATGTGATGATAGCTAGGTTTCCATGGAACTTTTGTGCACACTGTCTAATTCCTTCTGTTTGGCTGCCCCTTCATATATGCTTCTCCTTGACTTGTCCAAGCCAGAGCAAGGAAACAAACCTGCCTGTTCATGGTTTCTTTATTATTAAGTGCAAACTGGGAACCATGGTTTTTCTTTCCAGATAAGCTAATATATGCTATGTTTTCTTTTTGGTTTATAACTTTATAGATTGTCTGAAGAGATGGGAAAGTAAAACTCTCTGTTTGTACCTAAGGATAAGCAAGCCACATTTGTGTTTAGTTACTCCTATTTACAAAAGCCAAGTAGGAGTTATAAATTGCCATGTAATCAGGGATATTACACTTTTGTTATACGTACAATTATTAAGTACCCTCTGGTTTAAGTGTAATTGCCTAACAATATGATTTTTAAAAGATTTTTAAACTTGTTTTCAATCAGGCGCAACAACTCAAGTTTAAATTGGAAAAATAACATTTACCAAAATGATGGTAAACTGGTTAAAAATATAGAAATTAGTATTATGGTTGTTGCACTAATTAACTTGTATTTCACTGACATTCTTTTAAAAACATTTTCATCGGAAATATGTTTTATTCCTAACTAAACACCTTCTAAAATTACTGCAGTTATAAAATGGTGCCTTATAATGATTTCTGTTGGCTGTAATAAGATTTTCTGCAACTCACAAAGGTGAATAGGGGAATGATCCCCACCTTGTGGCAGGGAATCCTCTCAACTCACAAAGATTCACCAGGTACTCTGCAGAGGACACAAGAAAGCAATGCAGGAATTGTATGAAGATAAGAGGGCTGCTCTCCTTCCTGCACTTTGCTGCTCCCTGTGCCATAATTTGGCCTGTGGGATCCTTCAGAATTATGGAAGTTCATTTTTCTCAAAAATCCCATTTCTAATTTCAGTTGCTCACATTAGAGCCATGTATCTTAGATGGAACAGTAGGGCAAAAGGACATCCATAGCTGTGGAGATGGCATGACTTGCCTATCTTTCTCAGGAAGTCAGACAGTGGCTGAAATTAACAGTGTCACACCTAGAGTAGGCCCATTCAAATCAATAGAATTTACAGAGGAGCTGATTGATCAGATTCCCACTGATTCAATGGCCCTACTCTAGTTGTAGCTTACTACTGGATTTTCAGCCATTATGTGCTAAGAAAAAATCACAGAATAATGGATGTTATCTGACAGATGGTTTTATATTTTTCTCTCGAATGTTCTGCATTTGAGTTTAGGATAAACTTTGGGTGAAAACATGCCGTTCTGGAGTAACTGACTCACTGGACAGACAGCTTGAATAAGTCCTTGCATAGCATCTGACACCCAGGATGCACACTTAAAAAAAAGAGTACTCCCCCCCCCCACACCCAAAAGATCCCTCTCAAATCCATTATTATTCTGAAAGGTCAGATGGCAGAAGGATGTGTGGAACATTAGTAAACGGAAATAACTCATTTTTGGCTCTAATAGTGGCATGGTCCACATTATTTTCTGGTATATAGAAAATACAGATGGAATTCTCCATGAGGACAAAACGATATATAAAGGGCAGCTGGCTTTTACAGCCAGCAATTGCTAGTTTCTTTATTAGTTTCTGTGCTATCAGAAGCGAACAGCTTGCACAAGGCTAGAAATGTCAAAATAGAGGTTGACATTTCAGCATTTTAAAAGACCAAAGGATCTTACAGTGCAAAGGTGAGGCCCTCCAGAGGCTGCCGGACTGCAGCTGTTATAAACTATGGCACAGCTGTGGCTAAAAAAAATTTCTAGCTGATATTCCTGCTCACTAAGACCTGATAAAGGCTGCCACTGCATGTAAACAAAATGTCCTCTTTTGAGGGGAAGAGGACAAGGTTAGGAGAACAGATGTAGAATGAATACATAGACTATCTCAGTTAATTAAAAAGGCAGTTAACATATAAGATCTGTGGGAAGTGAATTGGGTACTCATTATAATATTAATTAGAATTTTGTAGTTGTAAATATATTGTTGACTCAGTGGTACCAGCAGGGAAAAGGGAAAAGAAGGCAGTGATGATTGTGAAATCCTGCTACAGTGCAGGCTTGGCGCGTGTTATTTGCTCTGTGTAAAACTTACACCAGGCCATACTATGGCTCCGAGGCTTTCAATGGACTCTTGAATGATGATCTGATGGCTAGCATAGCAATAATGTTCCTTGTCAAAATAGTAAGAGGCTTTCGGAACCCATTTTGGCAAGATTTTGAACACGCATGGCCCTGTAAGAGAAAAGATGGTTAACAAACATTTGTTAATGGAAGAGTACTTCTAATAGCATAGACTGAGAATTAGGAACAATTAGCTTTTCTGCCTTCAAAAAAAGCAAGCTCTTGGTAAAATCCCTTGTATAATTTGCTTTGGTGCATTGATCCACAATTTCTTCCTGTGGGTTTATGAGACTATGAAAGGCTTTGAGTGGAAGGTTTATTAAGGTTTATTCAAAAAGATGCCCGTTCATTTGAATGGTAAGTGAGTATACTATAAGACTGCAGCCCAGTTCTCTTACATCAATTAATATAACTTGGAAGTTAACTTATTTTAATTTACTTGAGTAAAACTTACATCCACAAATATTAATCAAAGATTTTCAGTGGAATCTGGCCACACATATATCTTAGTCAGCATGCACTAGCTAGGGCTGTGGATAATACAATACATTTGCAAACTTTCATAAAAATATCAAGTACAAATATAATTCTAAAAGTGAAAGGACACAGTTATTTTACAGTGGGATAAATGCAATTACAATCCTGTTTTTTTTAGTAATTGTTAGGAGGTGATGAGGTTAGGGAAACTTATAAATTTATATCATTTTCATGCCATCTCACATAAAGACTCAGGCTCACAATAATTCAAATACAAGAAAAATTAAGAGCTCAATAATTCAATTAAAAAAAAGCATAACAGTATAAAAATTAGTTATTTCTAAAAACATAGAAATTGCCTTAAAATACACTTTAAGTACAATAACCAAGGAGAATCTAGCTTTGATGCCCAACGCAGCTATTAAAAATCTGTTTAGAAAGAAAAATATTTACCTGTCACCAGGAGGACAGGAGAGAGGGACCCAATTAGTTTAAGGATCAATTTCTGTGTATGTTGTGGGTGTGTGATTGTTCTAACCTGAGTCCGATGCTAAAGAGTATTTATTGCTCTCCTCAAGTTTGCAGTTCTCTTCTAGTATTTCTTCCTCTTCCATTATTCTTTGGTCTGACTCGGGGAGCAACTGGTACTGTGCAGAAATCATAACAGAAATACTGCGAAAAGAAGAACCAAATAATGAAGCATTCAGTGTATTTTAAGGATACCTTATGATTATTTATGGAATACACCAGTGTGGTATAATGGATATATGTATAGTGACAAACTAGGAGACCTGGTTTTGAGTCCTGGCTCAGCCATGGCAACTCATGAGGATGGTGAAACTAATGAACGGACTCCTTAAATATGTCGCCTTGAAATCTCTATAAGGTTGCTATTAAGTCAGCTTATATGTTGTATCCTTCACCTGGCACCTCTCTTTATTTAGACTTGTAAGAAATATAGATGCTAAGTACCAACAAGACACAGAACTACCCTTAGAACATAAATATTGCAAGCCAGACCAGAAAACAGTACTAAAATCTTTCAACCATGGAAAATCTTTAGACACATTTTTATTTAAGCCATCAGTATTTTCTTCTTCCGCTGTAGAACCATTTTATTTATAGCTATTTATAGAGACTGAAGAGGCTACTTGGATGAGTAGCGAAACATTTCAACCTAATAAGAAAGAAATCCAGTTGCCATGACTCATCTTCCAGATAACCTCACCCGGATGAATGAGAATCTTTACAGATTTTTTTTTTATAGATTCATTTTATCTTAAAGATGATGTGGGAGTTTTATGGAAGAGTACTTAGTTGCTTTGACAGATCCTAAGTCCAAGGATATGCTCTTCTAACACAGAAAGGTGTTTACAGAAATGATGTTGGCTGGTGGTTCCCTTGGTTTTTTTTTTAAAAAAGCTTTATCTCCTGTATTCTTCAAGTCCTCTCTTGTCTGTCATATCACCCGTGTACTTGTAGATTTGTTTCTCAAGTTTTACACGTTAGGCATTTTCTGCTGGTTGATGTGTACAGAAATATAAAGCACCTTCCTGTACGTATGTTCCGAAGAGTCTTCTGAACCACTTTATAGACATGTGATTATACCATAGGAAACACAGCTGCTTCCTATTTCTGTTTCTGAATTTGATTAATGGGAGCACAATTAATTGAAGGGCAGAGATTATAAATGTTGGAAATACATGAAACAGCAGCAGAGCTCTTATTACATCTCTAGAGGGTAAAAAGTAGACACATGGACACATTGGATCTGAGCTGTAACGAGGGAAGGGGGAATTAATTCTCCCCATCCTACCTTCTTGATTCATATACCAAAGGACAACTAAGAGGCCTATGTTCTGTGCACTTTCTAAAGATATACTAGTATGGTGGCCAAATTACATGTAATATTAAAGTATTTCCATTTAATATGGAAGGGTTTTTTTTATAAAAAATCATATTGCATCTGTGGAGGTGAGTGAGTAACAATTGGGATCACAGAATTTGTTATTATAAGCCATCAAGTTTACAGCAACCCTTACTGGGTTTTCTACTTGTGCAAGATGTTCAAGGAATAGTATAGTATTGCCAACTCCCCTAGGGAGTTTTCATGGTGAAACAAGGATTTGTACCCAGGTCTCCTAAAGACAAAAATCATGACCATAGAAGAACTACACAACTTTAACACTGGCAAAGAGAAATTGAAAATATACATTTTGTATACCTTGGTTCAACCATCAAACTTTAGCTAAGAAATGAGAAAAAGACTGAAGGGCAGCAATGAAGGAACTAGAAAATACAAGTGTTAAGGATGTATAATTGGAAACCGAAATATGCGAATTTGCATTTCCACTCACCATGTATGGGTGTAAAAGCTGTTCAGTCCAGAAAACTGATGGGGAAAACATTACCTCATTTGAAATGGGGTGCTGGAGGAGAGCTTTGTGGATATCCTGGACTGCCAGAAAGACAAACAAGTGGGTCCTACATCAAATCAAGCCTGAACTAGAGATGGAGGTATTCATATATGAATACCCCCCACACAGGTGGACATCATGGGGCCAGACCGTCCACTTACCTTCTGCTGTTGCTGTGAGCTCCGTGCTCCCTGCCTATCACTCTGAAGCTCACGGTCTGCGAGCCACTCTTCAACCTGGCAGCGAGGCTCGTCTTCCGACCTCCTGCCAGGTGGACATAACCCTCGTTATATCCACCTGTGCGGGGGTATTCATATACAATTACCCCCATCTCTAGCCTGAACTACCTATGGAGATGAAAATTATGAAACAGGCTGGCCTACTTGGGGCACATCATGAAAAAGCAGGATTCCCTGGAAAAGGCAACAATGCAGGGAAAGGTGGAAGGCAGCAGGAAAAGAAGAATATGAATTATGAGATGGATTGGCTCCATAAAGAAAGCTCTTGAGTTTACAACAGCAGGGTTGTTGAGGCACACCAGTTTCGAGATCACACACTCAATTGGGTTAAGTCAGAAACAACTTGATTGCACATAACAGCAACAATTCCTGAATCCTAGTGATCCACTTGAGCCTCTGCACCACACTGACTCTCACAGAAGATGTAGGGAGATTTAAGGTGTTCCCCTCTTCTCTTTCTGAAGCAGCTGGCATTTGCATTTAGAGGAATGCAAACAATCCTAATACTTATAAGGCATGTGCACTCCTTCCCCACCCAACATCGCTACCTTCAGAGAAGGACTTTTTGGGGGAGGGGCAGATCACAGCAGGGAAATAAATGGTTACACTTCCCCATTCACAGCTGCTGTGATCCCAGGAAAGACATTTCATGCAATGGATGCAGTTTGCATTCTGTAAAACTGATCATTACATGTGAAGCCCCAATCTGCCTTCTTGCCTAGTTTGGCCCTGAAAACTGGGAACTGCTGCCATGGAGGCCAACAAGGCAGCGCTGCGGACGGGATGTAAACAAATGCCTGGCAAAGCATGGAGATAACATGCGCGACTGCTTGATTCATCCAGGGCTGGAAAAGGAATGTGGCAGCTACTGATCGTGTCAGAGAAGAGTTCACACTCCTGTAAATTATCTTGTTGGTGGCACTGTCAGAGCTTGGACATTATTTGTGAAGAATTAAACCTCCTACCCACAATGAACTTTAATTTCCAACAACCATTTAAAATGTTATGATTATAACTTTAACCATCCAAGCAACTCTGAACTTGTCACGTTTTTTCTGTTCCTCAGTTTGTATGGGTAATTTGAGAAGGATGGCCATTGTTAATTTTACCTGATTTTTAAAGTCTGAAGATAATACACCACTAGCACTTGACCACTTGATAGTTAGCTTGGGAGGGGAATCATGCTGTCCCAGTGTCCCCCATTCAATCTCTAGCTTGCCTGTTGGGAGGTAGCAGATACATCTTTGCACAAGTGTATAAAATGTCAACTTAATTGCTCCATGGACTTTTATGTAACCAGTTTTGCTGAAGACGATTCAGGCTCAAATATCAAATTAAACTTAATGTGCTAGTTTAACACTAGCACATTAACCTTTCCGTGGGCTAGACCTTTCCATGGGCTAGATGCTGTGGGCATCGTTTTATTAGGCAGTGTTGCCTTTCGGCTGTGTATCTCCCCACCCTGCCACATTTACTTCATCTGCTTTCAGTTACAGCTGAGATTTTCCAGAGTATAGATTAAATCTGTGTCCCTGACACAGTTCTGGAGGTTCCCCCATTTCCCCCTGTGGTTTTAGCGGCAGCAATGAAAGAACATCAGGTGAGAAGTTCTAATGAGAGCCAAATGGAAGGCACTAGATAAATCAGGTAGCTGCCTGGACTGCCAAGTTGTAGGGGTCACTTGTGGGTTCTCTGTGAACTATCCGTCCCCAAACCAAAGCAAACTTAGTACAAACGGTTCAGCTTCACATGTAAAAGTAAGTCAGCAGTACTGAATTGCATGGCATGCGGTACATTAGTATTTTCTTTTCTTTTTTAATGTGTTGGAGTATTTGCAACATCAGCCCTCGTTTTTAACAAATGGCATGACTGGTCAGGAGGCCCACTCCATTTGCTTGATATTTACCTGTTTTAAAAAAATTATTAACACAGATAATTTTCTGTAATATTTCTGCACCACAAACATGACCATTTGAGGGAGAGCTCATTTATATTTTTGCTCAGCAAACGGTGTTCTTGAATGGATCATTTGGGCAGGCTGGTTCACATGTTGAGCTGGTTTATCCAGGTCCTTTTATTTTAAATATGATAATATTAGTAGAAAAATCCAAATGCCCAATTCACTAATTAATTAAATAAGTACATATATTCTGCTTTTCCTCCTGTGAGCTCCGAGAGGCTTTCCTTCCTCTCTGTATTGTCACCACAGCATTGCAAAACAGGCCAGGCCCAAGGCCACCCAAGGAGTTTTATGAGGGGTCTTGAATCCAGATCTCCCAAGCACCATCTAGCGCTTGAACTACTTCTAAACTGCATGAGTTTGGGGAGATGGAAACTAGAGTGCTTCCAACTCAGTTTCCCTTGCCCAAGTTTTGATATCACCTTCAGTCTCTTTTGTATAATGACCACTAGATGTCCTTAAAAGCTTATGCCAGAAACAAAACAGCTGGTCACAAGGTGCCAAAGAACCTGGTTCCTGCTACAAAGACTGTCCAGCAGTATTATTTAATATAAAATAATGGTAGAAATATACTGTTTCTATAGCCAAAGCTCTCAAAGCTGCTTCCATAATGTCTTATATTTCTTAGGAATATAATCTTTAGGCAAACTGAAACATCGTTTTGGTTTTTCTTTCCTTTCCTTTTTAAAGAATTTTTTTCTTTCACCCTGGATTTTACAAAATGCCATTTCTGGTTCCATAGAGTTGGTGGCAACCCACTCAAGTGTAACCCCCTTGGGGAACCTGCAGAAAAAACGAAGGCCAAAAAAGGCAACAAAATCAACCATACCCACCAAATGAGTAACTGAAGAATATTGCCATTTACACCAAGCACGAACCGGTGTGCCATGCTAATGCCAGGTTAAAATACTAAAGAACGCGTAAGACACTGCACAAATCCCCGACAGAAATGAATAGAAGCTCCTTAAGAAAACCTTCACGGGGGATTGACGCAGGCAAATTGCCCAGGGCATTGGGCCCACAGCTTGTCAGTGCAGTGTCTCCTTTTACCTCTTATCTCTCTTTGCATTCCTCATGCACACTATCTGTTTATGCGGGCATGTGTATGTGCGTACCACGTACACACATGCCACTTGCTTGCTTTGCTTTGCCTTAGGCAAGATTTGTATTTTCATCTGGTCGGCTGCTGAGAATCCTGTTTTCCAGAAATGTGTCTAAAGACAGCTCAGGATTCTTGTGTAGACCCCGAAGTCTCCCTTTGAACTGACGCTGACCCACCGTGACTGATATGCTCCTGGTCTGTTACTCATCTTGCTTGACCTAACAGCCACCTGTTACGCCCCCTTATCCACAATACATATTAAAAATAAACACAAAGTTTAAAATCCCCATAATCTCTCTCAAGTCTTGGCACATGTCTCTTTACCGACGTTCCTGTGAAAAGGCTACCATTTCCCTTTACCTGCAACGTGCCTTAATCCAGCCTCTCAAGGATCCACATTCTAAGCTGAGGGATTTCCAAGCAGTCAGTCTGGTGCCTTTTTATAGCGAAGGTGTGCTAGCAAATCTTGACTGTGGGATGGGAAGTAGGGAAGGGAGGCGGGCTCCAGGCCATTTAGGGATTTTATTTTTAAAAAAACCTTTAAGCAGTGAGGGTCATAGTTATGATTGCCACCCTTTGCATCTGAACTACTGGGAACAACCCCGGGTGTTTTAATACTCCTGTTTTCAGCTGAAAAAGTGATCACTATGATTATCTAAACCTAGTAAACGTATGGTTCAGTACTTGTTTTATATATATATCACAGGTATACTAAAACTTCTGGCACAATCACCAGCCATGTCAGGGAAAACATCACCTTTATAGTAAATGGAGCATATATATTGTTTGACATTCTTTCTGCTGTTTATAGACTCATGAGATCAGAAACCAAGACAAATCACCAGTGACAAAGCCATGAGCTCAAGTGTGTTTATTACCATTCATTCCTTAATAACCTTTTTTATTTTTACTTATTAAAAGTGTTTATTTTATGCCCATCAGGGACCACAAATGCAAAAAATTATTCTAAAACATACTAATATCACTTTTAAAACTTCTGCTGAGGGGTGGTGATATGGGTAACCGTCTGAAATCATGTTGTAGGGGTTACTTGCTTCTTTTTATTATATGAGACTGCTAATTCTTTCATAGTAGATTGTTTGACTTGAAATAAGGTCTAGACAGAGAATCAATATTTTTGGCATGGTGGATTTAATGAAAAAAGAACCTGCCAATCAGAGGCCCCACACTGGGAGACAACATATTGTGAGGAGGATCCGATTTGCTGGATCGGAGCCTAGCATTCCCCCCCATTTTTCCACATTCACTCATGAAACTCACTTGATGAATTCTCACCATTTATGTTGTCAGTCTGATCAGCCTCCCAAGGTTGTTGTAAGGATAAGGTGTGGAGGGGCATAATGAAGGAAAGACAAGATATAAATATAAATAATAAATAACACTATATACTACCTGTGAACGTTGAGATTCGTTTTAGCCATAATAGCTAAAATGTCAAAATGCAATTGATGGACCTATGCTCAGCGCCTCTATTTGGGCTATCTCCACATCTTCCAAAGTGAGTCCCATACACTAGCTGTACATTAGACAAAAAAAAAAAAAAGACAAAAAAAGCACCTTAAAGACTAATTGCTATATTTTAATGTGAGCTTTTGTGGATTGAGTCCACTTCCTCAGACATAAGCGTCTACATGGCAATCATTTATACATAGCTCAAAGGTAAAGAGACAGTGGTTGGTTAGTAGACACCAGCTGCAAATTGTGTGTAGCAGTGTGGCATTTTGCACCTCGTGATGACTTAAGACCCCTGTTTGATATTCAGTTCTTTTCCTTTGAAGCTTTGTTCCATAAACAGCAACAATGATTAGTGGATAAAGGAACCCTAGGCTATAAATAACAAAAGCAGAAACAACATATTGTGCCATTACACATACGGTAATGAGTTAAGAATCCATTACTTTGAAGCTTGTTTTGTAAAAGTGGCAGTGGTTAGTCAAGAAAGAACTTGAGCTATGGAAAATAACAGCAGATAATGACATAATTATTGTAGTATTTTACATTTGGTAATGGCTTAAGAATCCTTGACTAATATTTAATCCATTGATATGGGAATCAAGAATATGCATATATTTTTATCCTAGCTCTCTATCTCTGGGTCCTTGCTCTGTAGTGTTTCTTCTCCAGGAAAACAACTTTCAAATCCTGTGAAGAATGTCTGGGTAGACTGAAATTATTTGAAACAGGTGTCTGTATATTTCCATTCATTGTGCCCAGCTTATATTAATTATATTCTTTTGGGCAGTGATTGTCCAGTTTTTCCTATGTAGAGTGCACAAAGGACACTGTTGGCAAAAGGTGGCATAGACCTCATTAACAGATGAACAAGTAAAGGAGTCCTTGATGTTGTGTGTGACATTGTTGGGTCTTGTAATCATGTTGCTGAAGTCAATGTGAGAGTACAGCTGGCATCTGGGTTTGTAGCAAAGTATAGTTCTCCTCACTGTATCAGTATTGTATAGGTTGTTGCATGTCGATAGTTGCTTAAATTGTCTGTAAGCAAGTATAGGCCCATCACCAAGGTATTGGCAGAGTGAAGTATTCTTGTCAAGGATGAGTTGGAGATCGTTTATGGCATGTGTGAGTGGTATCAGTTGTGGGCTTAAAGTGAAAACTAGCAGTGTTCTGTCATTTTCTCTTCTGGGTCTGTCTTGCTTTAGGGAATTCATCTTGCCCAGTTATTTTGTTCCTAAACCATATTGGATGAGTACTGTAGTCTAAAATATGTGTTTTGTAGGTCCCTGAGTTTAGAGGCTCTATCTTGTGGTCCTGAGCAGATTAAATTGTACCTGAGAAATTGGCTGTAAACTATAGTTTTTGTCATATGCTCAGAATGGAAGCTGGAGGCATCCAAGTAGGTTCAATAAGTAGCTTGAACCTACCAACCATCAGTAGGTTTTCAATATAGTGTGGTGCTAAGATGTCCATGTTGTAGTTTCACAGTGGTGTTTAGAAAATGCACCTGTTGTGTAAATTGGTCCAGACTGAGGTTCATATTTGGATGAAAGTTACTGAAATCCCAGTGAAATTTCTCCAGTTTTCTTTCTGTTGGTCCAGATTTTTTTAAAAATGTATCCCAAATAGAAGAATGTTTTTTGGGTATAAGAGTTCTAGGTCAGTCATGAATATATACACATATTGTGGGGTCACGCAAGTGCCCATTGGAGTTCTGTTGATCAGGAGATAGGCTTTATTTTCAAAGGTGAAATAGTTCTGTGTGAGCATGAAATCACTGAGGGTGGAGACAAGGTGGGTTTCCTCTTTATTTTCAGTGGTTCTTCTGGCAGCCTGTAGTCACACTAGCTACGTATATATTCTTTTGTCTGCCCTGAAGCTACTGCTGGTCAATTTCAATGAACTAACTGGAGCTTCACTGTTACTTGTGAGGGACACCATGTGGACGCCATTCAAATGTCACCTTAAATGGCAGTGAAGATCTCAGGTAAAAGAACATTTGCGTGGATGTTATTGGGAAGCAAGGGGTCATATAATGCAGGCACCAACTGTGTCAGGAAAATATTTTTCACAGGCTCACTTACTAGTTTGGTGTGCTGAAGAGGGGCTGCTCTGTCCAATTCAGACATAACTTCAAGAACCCCTGTGGGAGCAACACTATATTTATTTTCATCAGGACTTTTTGCTAAGTTAGCCAAGGGGGGAATTCCAGCAATCTTCCTGTCTGGCTACTTCCAGCTGATTTGCAACCAAATAGTTGTTCCCATTTAAAAGATTTGTTTTAAAATGTATTGTTTCCTGGTTTACCTGTTTGATTCTGGTTATAATCAGCTAAAAGATATTTAGTTTCTGTTGAGAAGTTCTGCTTTTTAAAAAATACTTTACTTATTTATCTCAAGTACTGTGAGCAAAGAATGTGCCCCATAGATATCATAAATAATGTGCCCATCACAGCCAGCCGTTCTTCTACCATGGAAGTCAAGGCAGCGTGCTTGGGACTCCCCAGCGGTCTCCCATCCAGGCACTTACCAGATCTGAACGTGACAGATTCAGTACATTTGTTTTGCTGTATCATCTGCTTTCAGGTCATCCCTGAGATCATGTGCAGTAAGAACAGGATATAAGCAGGGAGTGTGCTGTGTTTTAGAGTACATTGAGTTACATTCTTGAACAGCTTGACCACAGAGTGTTTCACTAATCGTATATATTTGGGCCCTGATCTTCAGCTGAGTGCTACTCCCGAGAGCTTCCGCTGGAGCCAGGTATATTCAGAAATGGTCTTTGCTACTATGAACTTGTCTGGCCAAGTTAGAAACAGTGGCTTGTCTGTCCATTGGACATTTCTGATCTTCCACCACTGTGTCTCCCTATATGCTATACCAATACTGTATTTCCATTCCTGCATACAAGAATGTCTTAAGCTTTTGAGTAAAACATCCCACACCTTCTCATATCAGCTGCTTGGGAAACCTTTCTCAAATCCTTAGTTATCACTCAGTGTATCCTATGTGTGAATTCATATATCCACATATGGATATTTCCCTGTCATTGCACCTTATTTTTAAAATTAATTTCATTGATTTTCTGTTGTTTGTTTACTATTTGCATATATAAGATACCTTTAAAACTGTTTCTCTAAGTGTCACGACAATTTAAAAAGCAAAACAATCAAGAAATACAAAGACCTAAAAACACAGTTCGTGCTACCAACATGAATTTGACCAAACTCCGGGAGGCAGTGGAAGACAGGAGGGCCTGGCATGCTCTGGTCCATGGGGTCACGAAGAGTCGGACATGACTAAACAACTAAACGACAACACAACAACAAAAACACAGTGGCCAGAATCCTATTGGTGGTTGCATAACTTGCTGCAGCTAATTGGGGCTAGTTAGCTATAGTACCAGAGTACATCTCAGTTTGCAACTGAACACATGACCAGGTACATGATAAAACATCCCCTAGCACATCATCGATTAGCCTTAATTAGCCATGGCAAATTACTTGTATCTTATTCAAACATTAGTAGGATTCCAGGCAACTGAATCTAAACTGGAAACAGCAAAAAGTACTTATCTGTTGTTGGCGTTGTAAAAACTGAACTTTAAATAATATACATAAATCAAAAGGCTTGAAGAAATTGAGGGAACAGCACTCCCTCTTCCCCCTTGGAAAGAAAAATCAAACCAACCAGCATGTTGTTAAAGGGTGATTGAGAGTTAAACTAACCAAGATGGGGGAACTCTGTTAATTGGGGTTTCAAAGCCTCAGTGGCAGCTGTACAGCCCGGGTTCAGGTTGAGCCCTGGTGTTGGCTCTGTGCCATTTTCACAAGGAAAATGGGTCCTTTTCCTCAAATGTTATTTGTTGGTCATTGTGACGTTCCACCCAGTGTTCCCTGTTTGTTTCCCCAAAACACAGGTTCACTCTCTGGATACGCTTACTCTCTCTTCCGCTACCACCAGTGGACCTCTCATCCACACTGCACCATATATGTATCAGACACGTGCTGCCAATATGACTTGTTTATTTATCTTTTGGTTGTTAAATCCCAGATGTTCTTTTATTATTGTACAGGATCACTCATTAAAACTTCTTATATTGGATTACACGTTTGCTTATGCCGGTGTTGAATTTACTTATTCACATTAACCAACTCATTAATATTCTCTGACTATCTATTCAGCTTTACTATCCCTTTTATCTCCTTCTCATTCTCTCTAAC
This sequence comes from Pogona vitticeps, assembly GCF_051106095.1. Classification (NCBI taxonomy): domain Eukaryota; kingdom Metazoa; phylum Chordata; class Lepidosauria; order Squamata; family Agamidae; genus Pogona; species Pogona vitticeps. Next base: position 161,871,721 of record NC_135785.1, read on the forward strand.
TCTCCAACTTTCCAATTCTCTCTCCTCAACTCTCTCCAATTCTCCTCTCTAACTGCCTCCCTCTCTCTAACTGTCCCCTTGAGTCCGCCCCTCCTGTCTTCTCATAGGCTCCTGCGCGCGAGCTTCAGCTATGATAGACAGGAGTGACGTGGGCGTTCCGCCACAGGCATATATAAGAACCTGTATCGTAACATGCATGTTCAACCCATGATGAGGCAGAGGGATTTTAAAGATTTGGTATGGAAAATAAAATAAAGAGGAAGAGAAGTTAACTTCCATCCCCAGCGCCGTAATCCTCATCAGGGGCACACGCATACCGCTAATGGTGCTGTGAATCTCTCTCAGCTGAATCCTATGTGTGCTTTTATATTTTAACACCTTTCCTTGAATTTGACCCTGAGCATCTGCATGAGATGACAAAATCTCACTGAACCCCCAGATTGTTTTTTTTTAAACTTCCTGAGGTTGAATTTTATTTCACTGGTGAGGATGTGTATCATCCCTTTCTATTCCCCCACCTCTCTTTTTCTATCTCCATTCCAACTGGCCCATTACCCCATCTACTCATCTCCTTTTTAAAATATGAAGGAGATAACTTTCCAATGCATCTGAAAGCTGCAGTCGTACTGTGACTTTCTTCCGCTGTTCTGAGGAATGTGTGATTTTACCCAAGATGCTGGCTCACTTTTAAAACATAAGCTATTGTTAGTATTTTCCATTGAAATTTTTTTAACCCTTTTAATTAATTTTATCAAGTGTCATGGGCCCTCTTTAAGGAGAAAGGGAGGGGGTAGCAAATATTTTAAATACATTTTAATATTATCTTGACTTTTATTCCTATTTTAATGTTTGTAAGTCTGTGGCATTTTAATTTTCTGTTGCTTTTTAACAGTTCTGTAAATTGCCTTGAGCTCCAAACCTGGAAGAAAGGTGGCATAGCCACACAATAAATAAAAATACAATTTAAAAATTAGGTAACATTTGGTGTAGCAACTTGGCTGTGGAATGCTCTTCCCTTGGAGGCTTGACACATGTTGATGGTATCTTGGCAGTAAGTAAAAACTTCACTGTTCATCAGAGCTTTCAGGGTGGAAGATATTGGCCTGCGTCGGTTGTGGAGTTCTTGTATGATTTTAAATTGCTTAACTTGTATCACCTGTTTTAAACTGTTCAAAATTTCAAAATAATGTTATTTTTAAAATAATTGAATTATTTCACCTTGTTCTCATTTTACCTTACCCTGAGATCTCACGATATAAGATGCTTGGACTTTATAAAGGCCACTGATTCCCTAGGGTTGCCATAATTTGGAAGCAACTTCACCAAGCATAAAAATATCCTAAATAAATCAATCATAATCATAATATAGAGCCTCTCTCAGAGTCTAGAGTAGATGATAAACTGCATCTTATGTAGCTTGTGCATAAATCTAGTACTGAGGCTTCCACCTTGTAGAGAACAATTTTGTTTTAACCTTCATGAAACAAACCTCCATGATCAAGTCTGGAAGAATGCATGAAACTCTGAGTGAGCATAATTTAACATTGTACAAGATATTGGATTAAAGACTGATTTACCAAGACCAGCATATATCCAGATGATCTCAGCAACACAGAAAAAAAGTAGCACAAAAGGTATATCACTGAAGAGGAGAATCCAGAGAAGAAGCAAGTAGCTATATAACCCTACCCGAGCCTGCCCCCCATCATACAGTACATGAGAGTTACTTGAATGCTAGAATGCAGTAATTCCATCCACTGAGTCTTCCTAAGGAAACCAATAAACAAGGTACACTGTCGATGTTGTTTTAAATTAGAGAGTGTTAAAAACTAAGCATTCACTCTGTTTAATTGCACTGCCACTCGTAAAAGCATTTACTTGCTTTCTGTGAAGCATATTTTATCAGAGGTGGTGATAGGACCCAGGAATGATGCGCCAGGGGGTTTAGCTCATAGCTTGGCAAACCTCACACTGTCATGTTATTTGTACATGAAGTAACACAGCATGAACATAATATGCTAAGAATGAACTAGGCAAGAATTACGTGCTCTGGAAAATACTAGCCTTCTTTATGGGGATTTAATGTCCACCCAGTATCTCTTGTAAAGCAGATTAAAACACCCAAACAATTTAAATCTTATCATGTAGGCCTTCAGACAATGTCTTTAAAGAGGCTTACTCTCCGGCATGCGTGTACAACAGCCTTTCTCAAACTGGTGGAATCCAGATGTCTGGAGAACTTCATGTGATCCACCCTGCATAAATCTTCTTGGGCATTTTAGTTCAAAACATCTGGAGGGCACCAGGTTGGATGTAAGCTGGTGAATATGACTGCATTGGGGCTGTCCCAAGATATTTTACTGTCTGAAGACTCTGTAGGTAGACTAGCTTACAAAATAAAGACTGCAGTGAAGGAAAGTGGCAAGGCATCAGTGTAAAATCTCCTAAAATCCGGCTGTAAGTCTTAAGATTGCTCCCCCCCTCCCCAAACAAAGGAGGTCTAGTTGATGCTCAGCCAGGGAAGAGTTTCAGAGGGTCTAGGTAAGAATTTAGCAGGATCACCTTGCCAGGCAGTCCAATTTAAGCATAAATGTAGATACTCAGGGGCAGGAAATGTCAGTAACCTGTTAGATGTCATGGCATTGGTAGTAAGTGTTAACTGAGCATTTAAAAATAGAACTCAATTGATTTGCACTGTGCTCCCCTCATAACACTTTGGAAATTGCATTCAATATTATAAACAATTGATTATATGATGAGAGGACCTACTTGAGGATTTTGCCTCAGATTTAGCTTCAGCTCTGAGACTGAATTTTAGTTTCTCTTTGACTTCATTTGAGAACAAATAGCCCATATGTATATACAGAATGCAGCAACAGCAACAAAAAGCAGACAGTGCTCATATATCTAGAAATGTAATTGTCTAGGTTTAAAAAATGTGGACTCCAGAAAATTCTGAGCTTCTTGAAGTTTTTCCTTGCAACTAGTCAAGTCACACAACAGTGTGTGGGAGAAACTCATTTGTGCAAATCAGATAAATAAATAGGGTGTAGGGTGAGAATGTAGGAAAGAAATTGAGTAGGTCCCCCCCTTCCAAACCTGGAGAGGCTCAGACAGAAGCAGGCTGAAATGCTAGGCTGTCTCAGGGTTACTGAAAGGTTTGTGCTATCAGCAGCCCAAAACTGCCATTTCTGCATGTTGTAGAAATGAAGGCATTTTCAAAAATTGGAAGCATATATTGCTCAGCTGCTTTCCTGTTCACAGTCCTATACATGTCTATTCACAATTAAGTCTCATTTTGTCTAATGAGTGTCCTTTTCAGTTCTACAACAAGCACGTAGAGACCACAGATATGCTAATCCTGTCCTCTCCATTGCCGTGTTCGACATGCAGAAGCAACAGCCTTTTGTATCTGTGTATGCTTGCTGATTTCTTTCCTGTTTTGTGCATAATGGGAAAAGGTTTACATGGATACAATACTGCCCTCTTCCCAGTAGTCACTTTCACATGTTGTAATGGTGGAGGGGGGCGTTGGGACTAGCACATTGTGCTCCATATGAATGGTCCCCATATGCACACCAGGGCTGTATTTACTGCTTAGTTGTGTAGGAGCAGAGGGGACGTGGTGGCGCTGCGGGCTAAACCGTAGAAGCCTGTGCTGCAGGGTCAGAAGACCAAGCAGTCGTAAGATCAAATCCACGCGACGGAGTGAGCTCCCATCGCTTGTCCCAGCTCCCGCCAACCTAGCGGTTCGAAAGCATGCAAATGCAAGTAGATAAATAGGGACCACCTCGGTGGGAAGGTAACAGCGTTCCGTGTCTAAGTCGCACTGGCCATGTGACCACGGAAGATTGTCTTTGGACAAAACGCTGGCTCTATGGCTTGGAAATGGGGATGAGCGCCGCCCCCTAGAGTCGAACACGACTGGACAAAAAAATTGTCAAGGGGAACCTTTACCTTTTACCTTGTGTAAGAGCAAGATTGCAGCCAATGTGTTCTTCAGATTGCAACTCCTCCACAGAAAATATTTCAAAGGGAGAAAAACCCTCAAGAAAATCACATTTTCACCATTTGTTAGAAAGGAAGAAAGCTGTTTTATTAGCCACATTAACTCACACACATGTGAATTCTTTTGTGGGATTATTCTTAGCCCTCCTATTTTTAATGAACACATTGGACTGGGATTTAAGAGATTGAGATTCACATCCTTACTGAACTATGATAGTCATTGAGTGCCCAGTCATTCATTCTTATAGCCTGACCTACTTTACAAGGTGGTTGCAACAAGGGGAGGCTAGAAAGGAGGAGAGCCATGTATTCTTTTTGTTGTTGTGGGAGTGGGGGAAGAATTATACAAGCAAAATCAAGCATTGGATTTTTTTCCTACTTCTTTCTGGTAAAACTGTAGCAATCCAATTTCTATTTAAATGGCAATTTCACATCAAAACTATTAAGAATGTGTCTCCTCTTACTTAACCTTAACTCATTTGGATTTTTGAGCTCACTACCTGTTACCTAAAGTTATTTTCTGCAAACTTTTCTGTGGGTGCAAAAACACCACGATTTGGCTTGAGATTTGTGTTGAAGTTTGGCACAGTTAGATTTCATTTCTTCTTCCTTCTTCCTTTTTCCAGCTTCTGTCATGTATGATCAGTACAAAGAGGCAGTGGCAGGCATTACATGTGCTAGGGTAATGTTCATGATAGTGGAAGTTGGTATAACTCAGCCTGGCTAGTGTACGGACTCTCTAATTAATTGATCTGATCAAAAGCATTATAAGATTTTAAGGGAAGTTGGACTAAGGATTATTTAGTGGTTTCCACAAAGAATTAGGACCTTTAGAGAGCAGCCTTTAAATGAATGGGAAGTAGGAGTGTTGGGGTTCTTGGGAATAGAAGGACTTTAAAGTTGAGGTCTTGCTTGTTTGTACTTGTTAATTGCACAAATATGTACCTTTTAAAGTGTAATCAATGACATTATATTAATTGAATTATAGAAACATGGATTTCAACATTTCCCATTAAAATACATTTCCTCTCTGCATAACAGCTACATAATGTTCCTAAGAACAAGAAACACAAACTTCTCCTATGTTTGTCACATTAAAATTTTTATTTTCAACATGTGCTTTGTTCTATTTCCTCCTTGTTTATCTAAAAAATACGAGCTGGTACCCTGGGGTGCAGCTGCTTGCAACTCTAATTCTGAATGTGTCTGCAATTATTTCTGTTTGTTACATACAATGAAAGTAGCCCCATTCTTCCAGGATTTTGACAGTTTGGGTGGATCAGTCCTGTGGAAGAGCCACCGTATCCAAGATGGCAGATGAGAAGCAGAAGCAGCTCTCCCACCAACCCCATTTTTCTTCTCATTTTCTGCGCTTTCTCCCTTTGATGTATTCCCTCCTGTTTGGAAAAAACTGGAGGGGACCTATACATGCCAGGTCAGGCTGGATGTCACCAAGTATGTCACAACCACCTATAGGGTCTGGAGGGATTTAGGATCCTACTAATCTAAAGCCTCCCCCATCTCCCTTGACACTCCTCATGGCAGGCTGTTTTCACCTCTGTTAGCCTCAGAGCCCCAGTTCTCTTCAGACATCATACGACTGCTGCTTAAATTGCTTCAAACTGTTCCTACTTTTTAATCCCATTTTTAACTCTGCCATCACTGATCCTGCAATTTTCACTGTTGTGGGCCTATTTTCAGTTCTGTTTTTACTGCTGTTTTCTCTAGAAAGCAAAACTCTCATCAGTTTAATGAATCTCAACAAGTTAATGACTAAGCAATGAGTGACTAGTTTTCAGGTTGTCTTCTAGAAAGCTCTTTTCCTCAGAGTTCTTCAGAAACAACAGAAGGGTTTCTCAATAAGATCAGTAATAGAGGACAATATAGCTTCCATACTGCTATTGATCTTGATATGCAATGGGACTATAATCTCAGTTCCAATGGGTTGACATAGAGTTCCGTGATCAATGCTCCATGTCCATTGACTGTTAGATCTAGAACCAAGTGGTGGAAAGAATTCTACAAGGAAGAAAGTTTTAGAAAGGACAATGATTTGGGGATTCTGTGGCATAAGATTGTTGCACCTTCAAAATAAGTTACATGTTACTTTACATTATAATGCTATGAACTGCAGAGATGGTTGATAAGAGACCAGCTTGTGAAAAAGTGGGTCACTATTATTTGAAGAGGAATTCAGGCAGGCTATAACTAATCTGAACAAATTAACTGTACCCATTCCTTAAAAGCGTGGAGCAAAGATTTTGGCCAAGAATATCTTCCCGTTGGAAATAATTTCTTTTGATAGAAGTTACATTGCATTCCTTAATTCCTAAAAAAATCACGTGTATTAATTTTTAGACCCGTAGTCAGCCAGATGGTACAATGTCAAATTTACATCAGGGATAGCTCAATAAGCAAGTCATCCTACCAGAGCTTAAGTCAAACTCCTGTGACCGAAGCCTAAAAGTTTCCTGAAAAAGTGCCAGTGTTGTGAATTGCAGGCTGGGAAGAGACTTCTCTTGTCTATCAAACACAATTCCTTATTTAGGCATCTGTTTCGGAATCCAACCTGGCTACAGAATTCGTTCTTTGAAGATATTTTTCCTTGTGGCAAAGAGGAAGCCAATGAGCTTTGTGAAATAAATTACTCACTGAAACTTCCATAGAGGAAACAGCAGTGAGATATGAAAAATCTATAGAATCTAACGCTTGTATTTTCAGGACTGGCATTCCCAAACTCAAAAGATTGGCCATTAGATGTATGGTATAGATGAGGTCTGTGTTCAAAAACAGGAGGATGCTTTTCTTGCCTCAGCAGAAATTTTGCCATAGCAACCTCTAAAACTATTATGGAGGTTCAGAAATAAAGCAGTGCTACTGTTTAGAGACCACTTTGTGAACCTTGCACCATCCAGATGTGATAGATTACAGTTACCCTCACCCATGTCTATGCTGGCGGATGACAGAAGTTGTAGTGGAGGACATCATGGTTAAAAAGTAAAGAATTACATGCTCCTGGGCAGTAGACCCTTATTGTGTAATGCTGATGTTGGGGGAATGTCTGTACCTGTCCGTTCATCCTCACTGGGAAAGAAGGAAACCTAGAGAAAGCTGGATTCCTTCTGTATTGCCAGTGTTGGATTGATGCTCTGATATCAAAGGACCCATGTATGACCACATGTAGCTGAATGCAAAAATCTGTGTAAGTTCAGCAGCTGAACAGATGGCAGCTAATAGGTTATTAGAAGGTGACTTTTAAGTCCATCTTAAGACTTACTTTGGCAGTTACTTGGGAGGATTGACAGAACCACCTGAGAGCTGACCAACAATTTCCAGTTACTGTTTTCCAAATGTGTAGATCCTTTCCTTTCTTGATACCTAAATTATAATAGAAACAAAATTTGGCTCCCAGACTGTAGAAGCCTTTATATGCTACATAAAATATATTCTCAGAGTGTGATAAGGTAGGAAAACAAGTGACAATCGCTGTTAATATAATAATGATTCTGTATGGTTTATAATGTTGCCTAATTATTATTATTTTTCTTGTTAGAAGAGCTCCTGTGCCTTAAACTGATCCATGACCTTGAAACATTCATTAGTTGGCACTTCCGATGGCTTCTAGGAAGACTCCTGTACGGGCATTGTCAAGATGGCCTTTTTATATATTGACGTCCTGCTGTTGCTGACACTAACACTGGAATCCCCCCAGAATGGGACACAGGGATGAGATATGATCAGTCTGCTGAAATCTTGTCTTTTGTACTATATGCAAAGCACACAAGCCTGGTGGTGGTGGAATGTCAAAAGAGGGAAATCCTAATCCTAATTGGGAGTCATGCAATAAGGCATATGACAAAGTCAATGAGTTTCGTTGAAGAGGCACAGGACAACATTCAAAATATCTCTGTCTGCTACAACTTGACAGTTGTTGACCTGAACTATCTGCTACAAAAATAACTCAATGGCAGCTCAAAAAGCCACTGGCTTTGTTTCCTCCCTTCCCACCTCTGCTCCCTCCCTCTGATCCTCAAGCTGTGGTTGGCCAGTCAGTGATATATTACTAACAATGAAAATAAGCATGCATTCCAGGGCCAGATAGGTTGCTCCTTTGATCCTATTATTTCTAATCTGGCAGAGAACAGCAATAGGGTATTTAAAGCTTATGGGAAGTGAGCCTGTATCCTGGCAGCTGTTTAGGTAGATAACAAGGGGAAAGCTGAATAATTAAATTACAACATTAGCAGGGAAGTACAGAATAGAAATGAAGATTCCACCAAGCCTCTTTCAGGGTGAAGGACACTGGCATGGAATGCCTGGCATTTCCCAAATACTTGCAAAAATGCCATCTTATGGCACAAAATATATGCCAATTTCCAGCTGCTTGAGGAACCTCCCCCCCTCCGCACCATCTTGGCAATGCTCAGTCAACCGAGCAGATCCAAAAAAGTCATGCAGCACCTGTCCCCACCAAACCTTCTCTCTCTCTCACGCACACACACACACACACACATTTGCCAGAGAGCACTACGGGGAAAATTTCTGCCAGTAAACTGTGGACCAAAAGCAGGAAAAGAGCAAGAACACCATTAAACATTTTAATTATTTCTTTCCTTGTTTGCGTTTATATCCTCCCTTTCTTCCAAGGAGCTCAGTTCAGCATATACTGTAGTTACATTTTGACAAAAGCAACCCTGTGAGGGAGGCCACATTGACAAAGAGTGATTGGTTCAAGGTTAAAGAGTGTTAGCCCTGGTTCAGTGAAGACACGACACAGACTTAAATCAACCAGGCCTGACTCAGCTGAGTGTCTGAAATCAGATAAGAGATTTGTGCATGCAGAGTAAATCAGTACAGTACATTTATTTCTCAATTTACTTTCCTTTCCTCCAGGCATTCCAATTAACATCTGTTATACTAGTGAAGTGAAAGATAATAGTTTCCTCCAAAACATATTATTTTTTTCTGGAAATTTTGTGTGGATATAAATTATCTGCTGCTTAATGCTTTTCATATAGATAGGGAGAATGAGAGACAAAGAGTGATTGCACTGAAATCATGATAAAATGTGATAATACAAAGTAACCAGAGGCCAGAAATTCAAAATACTGTAGACTCTACACTGCCTACTGTACCTGAATACCAAGACACTGGAAAGAGTAAACAAGGACTGTTCTAAACAAAGTGAGCTGCTTATATACAGTACTGCCCCATATTGCTTAAAGCACTCTTTAGGTGGTGTATAATTTAATTATGTTGGCTACACATTCCCCACCACCCAGTAAACTGGGTACTCAGCTTACTAACCTTGGAAGGATGGAAGGCTTAGTCAACCCTGAACTGGCTACCTGAGCCCACCAGGGTTGAATTCAGGTCATGAGCAGAGTCTTCACTGCAATACTGCAGTTTAACCACTGCACCACAAGGCTCTTTCACTCACCTATTAAAGACCATAATCTGAAATTGAGATCTTGAACCTTACACCAGAGTCACAACTGATTGGACAGGTTAGTACCGATTAAATACTGCTGATTTCAGTAAGATGAAAACTGATTCTACCCAGGGTACACTGATTGGACTAGACAGGACTAGAGACAGGCGCAATCCTTGGTTTGGAGATTTAGGCCACTGGTTCATACCATAAATGCCACGTGTGCCCTTCCCCTACCTTCTTGGCCAATGACCCACTCACCAGTTGGAGTGCACTCTTCTGCTCCTCCTCTGCAGCTGTCCAACCAGTCCCTGGAAGAAGCGTGGGTTTGCCTGACCTGCCTCTTCATCTGAGTGGGTGATCGGCCAAGGAGGTGGGGCAGGGAAGCTTGTGCTCCCACCAGATACTGGTTGAAAAGCTGAAGAGGAGCACACCCGTTGGTGAGTGGGAGATCCAGCTGAGGAGGTGGGGGGAAGGAAATGCGTGGCACAAGTCTCTGAAACCGAGCTTCATGCTCATCTCTAGACAGGGCTACAACCAGAGCTGCAGATGTGACCTCTTGTTAGATATCCATCTTGAATTCATAGATTCTATGCTAAAGATTCCTCCTTTATGGAGAGCGAAAGTATAAACTTCTCTTATTGCTTGATGGAAACACATAACTGTTCTTTTAAAAACTGAAAATGGTATGATAAAACCATTGTTTCCCAACTATTTTAATGTCAAGGGATCCTGCCAACTCTTGAGGAAGAGACATAGGACCCCACAGAGAACTCTACTAAAGTTCCAGGACCAACTTGAAGTCTTTTGTCTCAAGGACATCCTATTTTTCTCCTAAAAGCCGTTGAGCCACACCTTCTGCCTTGCTTTCATCCCCTTTCACACATCTCTGGAACTGCAACACTCTCATCAGGAACAAATTTTTACATAAAATGAGTGATGTCAAAAGAGATCCATCTGCAGACTTTGACCCAGAAGAAGGAGATCCATCTGACCCAGAAGAAGACCTAAAAGAGCAGAAGCTGGCTATGAGCATATAAAGCTATACCTTTCCTATGGATCAGTGCCAGTTTACCTTAAAATGTTACCCCCTCCTCTGGTCATGAGCCACCTGTGTTCTGGACCCTTGTGAGGTCAACTGCCACTTCTGGAGCCCCTGTTCTCTTGTTTAGCTCCAGAGCTTGGAGAAATTAACTTTTTCAACTACAGCTCCCACTATCCCAACCACCCCGCAGCACAGACTGTCTAAAAATTAACTTCTCTAGGTTCTGCTTAGTATCTGTTCCAGAGTACATATTGGTCATGGATACTTCTTATTTTAAATTGCAAACTCCACTCTCATAGAAGCTTACATACAATTCCAAGGGAACACATCTGCTTATGAAGGTGGAAGAGAAACCAAACTACATTAGATGCCTTCACACCATTCATTTGCTTGTCCTACAATCAACTGCAGTCATAAAGGTGTTGCAGCACTGCAGAGACTGAGGGTAATAATGAAACACATACAATACAATGTGTTTGTCATAGAATCCCAGCATTGTAAAACTAGAGCTTGTTGTATCAGGCCAAGACCTGGAGAGTCTCACCTTCAGTTCCCCTACTTAGCCACAAAGCCCACAGGATTATTTTGGGTCAATCAGGATCTTTCAGCCTGGCTTATGTTCACAACAGGGATGTTGTGAACTTAAAACAGGAAAAGCGAGAGTCATTATTATGAGCTTCTTGAAGGAAAAGTAGGATATAAATCCAATCAATAAACAGCTATAAATAGGAACATTGCCAGGCCTATGATATCCTATTTAGCTCTTTGGGAGAGAAGCTATCTCCTTCCAAGAAAACAATTATTTATTGTACTAGCTGTCAAAGACTGACATTACTAGTTGTATTATAATATAACTGGCTATTAGGTATTACGAGAATTATAACAGTTACTCTCCAAATGTCAAATGAGAGTGTATAATAACAAGTGTACATACATACAGATTTCTGTAGCATGCAGAATATGGGACTGAGCTTAAAAAGCTGATGTAGGAGACTGACCTGCACTGACTTAAAACTAGTTCATCCAGGTCAGCATTTCCTACACATTGCTGACAGCAGCAGGTTCAAATGAGTCTCTCTTTCCAAGTGCTACCTGGATGTGTAGGTAGGGAGGTCTTCCATGCAAAGATGTACAACACACCTGAGCAATAACATCATCCCATCTATACTTTCCACATTGTTAAAGTCTTAATGTAAACCATGTATGTATGTGTAACTCTTCCTCCTTTTCTTTTTGGCCTAACACATATGCTACCAGGACACTCTGTTTCTAAATCAGAAAGGAAGAATATTTCCTTATATCATATCCAGAGTAAGGCTGTGACTACACTGACAAGCTGAATTGGAGCAATTCAGTTTTGCTGTGGCTTGATTCATAACCTGTTTCACACTTCTGTTTGGATAAGGTGATCACAGAAGAAATATGTATTGTTTCATTGCAAGTGTCCACATTGGCCTCACCATACGATACAATTTGATCCATGCCGCAGCCCTCTTTCCTTTGATTCTGTTTCTGCCAATCCTCAGCTTTCCTTTTATGGTTCTTTGTATAGCCAGTGGGTTGCATGGCATCAGGGAAAAGGGACAGTTTACCAAATCTCTCTGTAATGTACAAGCATATACATATATACGGCAGAAACATAATCACATGCTATAGTTTGATGGAGTTGTTTCTATTTCATATCAATTTTGTTTGTTTGTGCAGAGGTGATCTTGTGCAAAACTAATACGTCAATGCAGTGATGAAGTGATCAAGTGCTAAACTTGGCAATTTGTATTAAATAAAATTTTAAAGTTGGGGTAACTAATGAGAAAGATTTCAGGGGTGGGTGCCCCTGCTGTCCAAAACACCACACACAGCTTACTACATCACCAAAATATCACCCACCCCATCCTTTTGGATGAAACAGTTGATCACACAGGGAAAATACTGTTGGAATCACTCTGGCTTGAAAAAAAGTGGAATCCCCCCAGCAGCAAAGAGAGAGAAAAAAATCTGTTTTGGAAGCAAAAAGGCCTTGACTGATTCAAATCGGTCTTTGTATCATATAATCATTATATTAAAAAACCTCAAATATGTCTATTTTACTTCTGCAGCAAATGGTGTACTATTTGCCCATATAGTCACAGCCCAAGGAACTTTAGAGAAGACCACATGTTCTTGCATAGGCAACCCTTGAGTCCCTCATCTGTTTTGTGAGCCATTGTTAACAAACTGAATGAAAGCCAGATCAGAATTACAATTTCTCCTCATATTTAGGCTATCATTCTGATACAGTTGAGCCACCAAGTTTCCTGGGGCTGCAATTATTTTCAGAGTATGAATAAGGAATATGAGATGGGACATTCTTGTAATGCAGTATAAAATTCATGCTAATAAGGTGTTAGGTTGCCTCACTCCTTCTTGCATGTCAGCTCCCCATCTCTATCTCTATCATTTTGGCACCCACCCACCTACAGCCTTGTTTTACCCGGGAACCACTTTTAAAAATAAGATACCACGATCTGGCATGTTACATATGCAGCAAAATTCTGTAAAGCCAAAGTGCAAAGCCCTTCTCAAGACAGCCGTAAAGACTTCTCAGGTTAGATCAGTGTCTTTGTGACTCATGTTCCCAGAATGCAAGAAGGTTAGCACATAGAAACTACTACACCCCATGTAGCCATATGCAAGTTATTATCCACTATGGCAGTGAACCAGATTTGTCTCACTATACTGTACGTATATAATAAGGCTAGAGTAGAGGTTCCTTCAAAGCTGTAAATCATAGAATGAGGCAAACAATCATGCACATATACAAATCCCTGTGTAGCATTTAATAGACCACCTATTAAATGTATAAACAAGGGAGACAACAAAAGCAGGCAAGAGTGTGGGAAATATTCATATAAACCAAATAGATTCTCACAGAAAATGAGCAAAACAGAAATTCTTACGTTTGTTTTTTGCATTTTTCGTATCTAAGCTGATGAAGAATGTGGTGTACATTTCCTTTAAAATAACCTCACTCTGAAAGCATTCACAGGCTACACATTGCTAAGAGAACAGCATTCTAGAGTAGAGATGGATGGAATGCTTCAGTGTTGTTTTCTCTCTGAGCCTTTTTCAGATAAAGGGTTCCCCATGGTAGCAATTATCAGGCACTATAGGACTATCCTGTCTTTTTTCTCCTTAACCGATTGTATATGGTCAGGAAAAAAAGGGAAAAAGAGGACAAAGGGAGATTAAATACGGAGGATATTGCTGTCTTAAGTCAGAGCAAAATTCAGTGAATGAAGCAGTGTGATGGCACAGGAAAAGCCTCCTCTGAAAGTGCTATTTGTTTTTTGTTTTATATTCTTAATGGTTGATTAAAGGTATCACCTGCTCCTGTATTTGTATCATTTCCCCCATAATGTGTTCCATTCTTTTTCTCTATTAATTTGAGACTTCTTTTTAAAGTCTGCAGTGAAATTCATATGCATTTTCCAATGCATTTCTCATGTTACATTCATTTTCCTCATCACTTGTATTGGCTACCAGTGTCCCTTATATCACACCTTTCACCAGTTAATGTATGTATTTTTGTGTGCACCTTTGAGGAATTGCATTATAGTTCTGAGAAGTGGAAATGCTGAAGGATAACTGGATGCCAATTTATCTGTTGAATTTGGTAAGTTCATATCACAGAGGGAATTAGTAAAAGCACACTCCCACCTCCCACCTCCTTCTACAGATCTAAAATTAGTTTTAAAAGCTACAGTGTTTGCAAGTAGTATCAACTTAACCTATAAAGTACTAACTTTACTGGTCTGGTTACTTGTAGCAAACTCTTGTGCTGCATTTCCCCCATAATTTTATAATAGAAATTGTTCTGGAGGATTAATATGTTCTTGCATTAAAATTAGTCTCTAGTTGGAACAAACACTTTCTCCTGTATTGCATATTTGTACAGCAATGGCAAAAATGATAAAAGTTGAACTGAACTATTATCTCAAACCACAATGACATAATTTTGGTCATTATTATTTCCACTGCACAGGTGGCACACTGGGTTAATTGACTGATCAATTTATTGATAGATTGATTGACTGATTGACTGTTACTAGTTGAATTCATAAACCACTCCATGTGGAAGATTTTGGAGTAAGACAGTAAAATAACCAAATACATAAAGTACAATAAAAAACAAAAATATTAACAAACTATTTGTTGGAATAGTCAGCAAAGACCAAACCTTAAGAAGTATAGGTGCATCCCTAACCTCACTTGGAAGAGAATTCCATGGAATGGGCACTAATACCTTATAAATGTCTTAGTTCTCATTGTCACTAAGCAGATCTCAGACTCATGGGAAGTCACTAGAAGCAACTATTCGGAAGACTTGTGACTGGGTAGGATTCTAGATAAAGAACAGTGTCCTCAAATGATTTGCTCTTACACTGGCCAATGTCTTTTTTTTTTACTCTAGTAAATCAGTCTAAAAGTAGGCTCATTGAATCAACGGTGATTTGGTGAGTCAACTCCTTTGTAATTTCCATTGATTCAAATTGGCATACTATAACTGCAACTTCCTTAAGCATAAATCCCAGTTAAAGTAGGCCCATATGGAACTTATGAAGGATTTGACTCTGAAAACCCCTGTTGATTCCTGCACCAACTCTGGTGGAATTTACTACATTAAGCAACACTTTTTGGCCATTGTTCAGGGCTTTGCATTTATCTATGACACGCCTGAAACTGGCCTGGCCTGTCTTGGTGTGGCCCAGTAGTAAAAAGGGAGCCAGTGCAGAACTTCAGCAAGGATGCATCTGGCTGCAGATTCAAAGAAAGTCCCCCATAAAATACATTTCAATAACAGTAGGCATCCTTCAGTCTCAAAAGACTATGGTAACGTGCTCTGTATGGAGGACTTGGGACAGCGTCTAGTGTGGCTGAGGAGGCCAATTCGAGAGTAACAGTCTCTTCCACACTGAAGACAAATCCAATCTGTCCCCTGTCCAGCTCCCTGGTTCTGCTGCTTTTGTGACTTCCTCTTTGCCTCGGCCTGCTGGACAATGGTCTCTTCAAATTGGGAGAGGCCATGATGCAACGCCTGCCTCCAGATGTCAGAGTTTCCCATCTGTTGAGGTCTATTCCTAAGGACTTCAGATCCCGCTTGCAGATATCCTTGTACTGCAGCTGTGGTCTCCCTCTGCACTAATTCTCCGTACAGGAGATCCTTTGGAATCTGACCATCAGCCATTCTCACGATGTGCCCAAGCCAATGTAGACATCGCTGTTTCAGTAATGTATGCATGCTGAAAATTCCAGCTCGTTCTAGGACTACTCCATTTGGAACTTTGTCCTGCCAGGTGATACCAAAAATCCGTCGGAGGCAACGCATATGGAAGGTGTTCAGCTTCCTCTCCTGCCATGCACAAAGGGTCCAGGACTCACTGCAGTACAGGAGTGTGCTCAGGACACAGGCTCTATAGACCTGGATCTTGATAGGTGTCATTAACTTCTTATTAGGCCATACTCTCTTTGTGAGTCTACAGAACATGGTAGCTGCTTTGCTGATGCGTTTATCCAGCTCGACATCTAGAGAGAGGGTTTCAGAGATGGTTGAGCCAAGGTACACAAAGTCATGAACAACCTCCAATTCTTGTGTGGAGATGGTAATAGAGGGAGGTGAGTCCACACCCTGGCCCATGACTTGTGTTTTCTTCAGGCTGATTGTTAGTCCAAAGTCTTGACAGGCCTTGCTGAAACGATTCATGAGTTGTTGGAGGTCTTCAGCAGAGTGGGCAACAATGGCTGCATCATCTGCAAAGAGAAAATCCAGCATGCATTTCAGTTGGACTTTGGTCTTTGCTCTCAATCTAGAGAGATTAAAGAGCTTTCCGTCTGATCTAGTCCAGAGATAGACACCTTCAGTTGCAGTTCCAAAGGAATGCTTCAGCATGACAGCAAAAAAGCTCCCAAAAAGGGTTGGTGTGAGGACACAACCCTGTTTCACTCCGCTTCGGATGTCAAAGGGATCTGATGTTGAGCCATCAAAAACTACAGTGGCTTTCATTCCATCATGGAAGGACCTGATGATGTTAAGGAGACGAGGTGGACATCCAATCTTGGGAAGTATTTTGAAAAGGCCATCCCTGCTAACCAAATCAAATGCTTTTGTAAGGTCTATGAAGGCCGCTAAGAGTGGCTGTTGTTGTTCCCTGCATTTCTCCTACAACTGTCGGAGGGAGAATACTATGTCAGTGGTGGATCTATTAGCTCGAAATCCACACTGTGATTCTGGATAGACTCTGTCTGCAAGCACCTGGAGCCTCTTCAGCACAACACGGGCAAGCAGCTTCCCTACAACGCTAAGAAGAGAGATGCCATGGCAGTTATTGCAGTCGCCCCTGTCTCCTTTGTTCTTGTACAATGTGACGATGTTTGATCCTTCATGTCCTGTGGTACTCCACCTTCCCTCCAGCAGAGACAAAATATTTCATACAGTTCAGTGGTGATGATCTCCTTACAGCTAATACAGTCTGGAGATCACCTGTGTCTATAATATTGGAGCCAGGCTAGTTCTGAGACCAGTCTTAGGTAGGTGCTATAACAGATAGGCCCTCCAAGGGCTCAGATGAGACCTAGGCCATTTCATTTTGTAAAGCACCCTCAAGATCTGGGAAGAGGAGTAAAAACATTTTAAGGGATTTTTTTTAAAAAAATTCACAGAATGCATGACAGTCTTGCACCCTTGGATAAGGCGAAGCACCCTTGTGAGGTTAAGGCCGAAGCCAAATGACCCTTCTGGCCTCCCTGCTTCTGTAGAGTTTGGTAGCATATGAAGGTGGAAAAAGATACTCCAACCACCAAGGTCACTTAACTGTCCTGCAACCAAGAAAGAAAGAAAAAAAAGGAGGATTTTGGAGTATTCCTCTGCTACAAACCAGTTCTTTCAAGGGGACTGCAACTCCTCTCAATAACTTCTAATGCATCTGACTCTGAGACATGGCAGCCACTCATGCACAAGCCTCTGTTTATTGGCCCTCCTCCAAACTGTTACTAAGTTCAAGGACTCACATGGCCAAACCTGTTGCAGGGAGACAGAGCTGTGTGTCATCAGCAGATGGAAGGCACTTGACTTCAAAACCAAGATTGCCCAAGGCCTCTTCCACATTCCATAGTTAAATCAGTCTTTGTATTTGTTTGTTCAAAGACTGATCAGTTTGATTAAGCTTCACAGTTTAAGCCTAACTGTGCAAAATCATGCAATAAATTCAAAACAAGGAATGTAAACCACTTTAAAACATCCCTTGACTTTCTATAACATACATGTTTCAAATAAAGAGGTGTGTGTGTCATGTGGAGAACAGGAATGTGGGGCTGTGCCTTGGGCTCCACCTCTGAAAATTCACGGCACTCCTTGTCCATATCCTGAAGGCCACATGTTACAATCAGGGCTTCAATTCATACACTCACAATAGCAAACCTGCATGTTAAACTATTCTAACTTCATAAGGGAGGGGAGCATCAAATACAGGAGGTATTTCTAAATCAAAAATAAAATGGATATAAACAGTGTGCATATTTTGGCAGCCCAAGATTGAAACAAGTACAGCGGACCCTCGACTTACAGACTTTTCGAGTTACAGACTTCTCTGGCAGCAAAATTTAGGTTCGACTTGCAGCCGAAGAATCTACCTACAGAATGGGGGGAAAAATGGAACAAAAACGGCCGGTTATGGATTAATCACTTTTCAATGCATTGTAGGTCAATGGAGACTCGACCTACAGACATTTCGACCTGCAGCCACTGTTCCAATACAGATTAATTCTGTAAGTCGAGGGTCCACTGTATCGATAGAGAAAAACATCTACTTCTGCTTCATTGACTATGCAAAAGCCTTTGACTGTGTGGACCACAGCAAACTATGGCAAGTCCTTAAAGAAATGGGAGTGCCTGACCACCTTGTCTATCTCCTGAACAAATCTATATGTAGGACAGGAAGCAACAGTTAGAACTGGATATGGAACAACTGATTGGTTCAAAATTGGGAAAGGAGTACGACAAGGCTGTATATTGTCCCCCTGCTTATTTAACTTATATGCAGAATACATCATGCGAAAGGCTGGACTGGAGGAATCCCAAGCCGGAATTAAGATTGCTGGAAGAAATATCAACAACCTCAAACATGCAGATGATACCACTCTCATGGCAGAAAGTGAGGAGGAATTAAAGAACCTCGTAATGAGGATGAAAGAGGAGAGTGCAAAAAAATGGTCTGAAGCTCAACATAAAAAAAACTAAGATCATGGCGACTGGTCCCATCACCTCCTGGGGAGGTGAAGGGGAAGATATGGAGGCAGTGACAGATTTTATTTTCCTGGGCTCCATGATCACTGCAGATGGTGACAGCAGCCACAAAATTAAAAGATGCCTGCTTCTTGGGAGGAAAGCGATGACAATCCTAGACAACATCTTAAAGAGAAAAGACATCACCTTGCTGATAAAGGTCCACATAGTCAAAGCCATGGTTTTTCCAGTAGCGATGAAATGAGAGCTGGACCATAAAGAAGGCTGACCGCCGAAGAATTGATGCTTTTGAATTATGATGCTGGGGGAGACTCTTGAGAGTCCCCTGGACTGCAAGGAGAGCAAACCTATCCATTTTGAAGGAAATCAACCCTGAGTGCTCACAGGAAGGACAGATCCTGAAGCTGAAGCTCCAGTACTTTGGCCATCTCATGAGAAGAGAAGACTCCCTGGAAAAGACCCTGTTGTTGGGAAAGTGTGAAGGCAAGAGGAGAAGAGGATGACAGAGGACGAGATGGTTGGACAGTGTCATCGAAGCTACCAACATGAATTTGAAGAAACTCTGGGAGGCAGTGGAAGACAGGAGGGCCTGGTGTGCTTTGGTCCACAGGGTCACAAAGAGTCGGACACGACTTAACGACTAAACAACAACAATAGATAGAGTTTCCCCAGTGCACTTACAAGAGGTATCATTTTCTTGGAAACAAGTCGATTTGCCAAAGTTTACCAATCATCCTTCCTATCTGTCCTAAATATCCTTGAGCACATATCAGACGGTGTAAGTCAATCTTCAAGCTCAGGGCAAGTGAATACCAGGAAAGAAAAATGGCTTAGACAGTTTATGATCAGCCACTCAAATTACAGTCTTGGGAACTCACCCCAGCACTACGCCATTTCATATAAACAGTGTGATAGCATATTTACAAAGTGAGGACTGGTTTTTTGTTTCATTGGAGAAGCCAAGTTAGAAATTGCAAAGATACCTTGGTGGCATCAAATGGGGAAGAGTAGACTGAAGTCTGCCTTACCCAGTAAGGTTAATAACTTCCCATCTTCTTCTATCTGACCTAAATGGAAAATAATGATCTAATCTGTTTGTGCTACATAAATCTCCATTGGGATTATTTTGTAAGAACAGTTCAAGCAAATGTCAGGTTTGGTGCCCAAGGCAAAGCACACCCTAAACAAACTGTTCTGGCAGTCGAATAATGTTGATGGGACAGGTTTCAAACTAAATCTGAAACTAGCAGGCTAGCTTTGGGGGTGAAAATGAGGCTACGTGGCACACAAAGTTCTGAACTAATTGCCTCAGTTTGTCTGTTGATAGGGCTGGTTCTGGCTCTAGTTGCCAACTTTTTAAAGAACGTTGTCGCTGTTGGAATAATAGCAATCTGGCTTGAACTAACACTGGGTATCAGAGGGAGGTTTTTTTCCTGCCTAATGTGATTGTCCTTTGTAAATGGGAATTTATTTATTTATATATTTACCGCCTGTCTAGAACGTGTCTACTCTGGGTGGTTTACATATAATATAAAAATTAAACTAAGATAAAATCCAAATTAATTCAAGATGGGAAAGGAAAAAGAAAAAGGGAGAAAAAGAAGAGGAAGAAGAAGAAGAAGGAGAGAAAATAAAAAGAAGAAAAGGGGAGATAGGCTAGGTAATGGCCGTAGGGAAGGCCTGCCTGTATAGCCATGTCTTCAAGTTAGTTTTGAAGGCCCTCAGCGAGGGAGCCAGGCAGATCTCAACAGGTAAGTTGTTCCAAAGCTGAGGGGCAGCTGCTGAGAAGGCCTGATTTCTGTCCCCCCCCCCCCGGGCCTCTCTTGGCATTAGGCCCTTCAGCCGCCCAGCCTGACTGGAGCAGGTGATATGGCTAGAACTGGGCGGAAGAAGGCAGTCTTCTAGGTATCGAGATCCTAAACCTAATATTGGAAAGTGCTCCAAACTGGCTTAGACAGGAATGCACTAACAAAGGAACCCTTTCTGTGTTGTTGTTTTGCATCATATTTTGCTAAATAAAAAGCAATAACAAACAAATTCCCAATAGCCCCTCCCTTTGTGCTTGGAAGAACTGCCTATCATACTAAAGCAGAATACTTTCTCCATCATTTATTGTGCTGGAAACAATTTTTTAAAGAAGGGATCAGCCTTAAAAAACCTTAGAAAGTCATAGATTTTGCCACTGTTTGAACTGGCATTAACTTATATCATGTAGATAGCGGGGAAAATATAAATACATTCATTAACAAACTAGGTACAATACAGAGAATGAATACTCCAGCTGGAAGAATATTAAGTCTATTTATGTAGTTATTATTTATTTATTATATTTATATGCCACCTTTCTCTCAACAGTGCAAATCAAAGTGGCTCACAGATCATTAAAGGGATAAGAATTAAAAATAACATAAACATCTGTTAAAAATATTTTTAAAATATCAGTAAATTTATCATATAAAACAAATTTTGGAACGTACTTTAAAAAATTAAAAGCATATTTTAGCAGTGAATGCAAGCCTACTAGGTATATTAAAATCAGATATTAAATACCCAAAGCCCACTGGAATAAAAATGTTTTCACTCCTTTTCCAGCCAAAAAAGAGAGAGAAGTGAGAGCAGCCTAGATTCAAGAGAGAGGGCATTCTATAACCAAGGCCCCTTCTCTAACATACCTAGAAAGGGAATGGGATTGAGATAAGGGCTCTCAGATTATCTGAAGACCTGTATGTGGGGAAATGTGGTCTGTGAGAGAGTCTAGACTCAAGCCATCTACAGCTTTGTAGGTCATAGCCAGCACTTTGAAATGAACTCAGAAGCAGGCCGGTAGCCTGTGAAGCTGCCGTAACAGAAGAGTTTTATGCTCTCTGTAACCAGTCCCTGTCGATAGTCTGGCTGCAGCATTTCGTACCAGCTAAAGCTTCTGACTGCAGATGGTGACAGCAGACACAAAATTAAAAGACACTCGCTTCTTGGGAGGAAAGCAATGACAAACCTCGACAGCATCTTAAACAGATGGGACATCACCTTGCCAACAAAAGTCCTCATAGTCAAAGCTATGGATTTTCCAGTAGTGATGTATGGAAGTGAGAGCTGGACCATAGAGAAAGCTGACCACCAAAGAATTTATGCTTTTGAATTGTGTTGCTGGAGGAGACTCTTGAGAGTCCCCTGGATTGCATGGAGAACAAACCTATCCATTCTGAAGGAAATCAACCCTGAGTGCTCACTGGAAGGACAGATCCTGAAGCTGAGGCTCCAATTCTTTGGCCATCGCACGAGAAGAGAGGACTCCCTGGAAAAGACCCTGATGTTGGGAAAGTGTGAAGTCAAGAGGGGAAGGGGACGACAGAGGACGAGATGGCTGGACAGTGTTATCAAAGGTACCAACATGAATTTGACCAGACTCTGGGAGGCAGTGGAAGACAGGAGGGCCTGGTGTGCTCTGGTCCATGGGTCACAAAGATTCGGACTGAATGACTAAATAAAAAAAAATATCTTCTGAATGCTCTTCAAAGAAGGCCCCACATAGACCATGTATTGTGATGATTTAAAACTATTTATAGACTAACTTGTTTTTCATGGGTTTTACAGTCACACTTTATTTGACATTGGTGATTCTGTGCTCAATTTTGGTTGACTTCTTTTATTGTGTTTTATGAGAATTGCGAGCTGCCTTGACCGCCATCTAGCAATAGAAACACAGGGCAGAAGTGCTATAAACAATAACAACAATAATACTTTCACTAATATTAATGTTAAAACTAATAGAATGTTCATTTCTTACCCCCCATCCCAACTTACTATCTGTGGGTAAACCACACTGATGTCACATTTTGCCTTCCTGGCTTGTCCGGGTGGTAGGGCAGAATGTAAATGTGTCTCAAAATCTTTAACAGCCTGCTCCATGAAGAAACACCTGTTAGTATTTCCCTGTTGGTGAGGGAAAGCTGTCAGCAGGGAA
The DNA here is from genome assembly GCF_051106095.1 of Pogona vitticeps. NCBI lineage: Eukaryota > Metazoa > Chordata > Lepidosauria > Squamata > Agamidae > Pogona > Pogona vitticeps. Next base: position 161,894,444 of record NC_135785.1, read on the forward strand.
TAGAAGTATATGATATATCCCACACACGGAGCAGCACAGACAGAAAGATGTAGTACACTTGAACATGCTTTATTGCTTAAGACCATAGGCCATTACAATATATCAACAACAATAAAAAACATATATGGCACGGCCATCACATATTTATACGTATGTATCTATAAATATATCCTCTCTTACAGCTTTTGATGCTTGGCATGTTATCTCCTTTGCTGCCGAAGCAAATTTTGCCATTTGATAGGCAGTGGTTACATCCCTGCCCACAAGCAGGACACAGACCTGAGCCAAGCACAGAGTGGGGGAGGGGGGTCTATCATGCAAAGGTCTAAGAATACCCGCAATAATTTGACTTCTGGGGTGCTTATATAAAGGACAGCTTAATAAATAATGGAAAACATCTTCAACCTCTCCTGATCCACAAATGAAATTAAACCGGACGTTATCGTACCTCCCTTCCAAAATGGCTGATGGCATGCACTGAAAGCATTGAGCTATGAATGCTTTTCTTAAAAGGGATGCAGTTAGATTGACGAAATAACCAAATGATGTTTTCTATCGTGGATACAAACAAGAATAGGTGGTCATTTGTAAGATGGTGCGCAGATCCAGCCACTTAGAATAGAGACAGATTTTTTTTCTTCTTCTTTAGCTAGCTGCTTAACTCTGGTAGAAATAAAGATGGGCAAGGACTCAGCCTCAGTCCCATAGCTCTGTAAAATGGGCCTGACTTTAACCACGCAGGGTAAGTTCAAATTCTCAGTATGAAAACTGATCCAAGGATTCTCCTGGGAGCATACCTTCTCTAGGACCTTTGTTGCTAGGCAAAAAGGTAATCAGATTATTTATGTCATAAATTTATTTATTTCAGGATCTCCATCAGGGCAGGATGACAGAGGAATAGAGTTCAAGCTACAATGCAGTTGTGCTTTACTCCCAGCAATAGTATGTCTAAAGAGTGCTGAAAAGTGGACTTGCTCTTGTGTGGAAGTTATTTGGTTAACTAGGGTACCTGAAGAAGCCCTAATTCCCCTTGAAACTAACGACCACAACCTAGCTGTATCTTAGTCCAAGGCTGCCAAGCCTGGTTCTAACCAAGGTGCTCTTCCTTTCTCAGGTAACTGTAGTAAAAGAGGAGATGGTTCTTCAGTATTTATATAGCGTTGTTCAAGTTTTCAAAGCACTCCGTGTGTCTTATCTCAGCAAATTATTTATTTGCTCCTTAAATCATTTTATGAAATATTGTTCTTACTCAGGTCCTATCCTGAAGACACCTATATGTCAAGAACAGGGGGTTCAAAAAAAGGGGAACAAGCCAGAAGAAGGGGCAAGAAGATGACTCAGATACAGGCCTGGCTCCCATTTAGGGCAGGAAATGCTAGCTGCCTGAAAAAGGGATGTTGGGAACAACTTCATGGTGCTGACACAGCTTCTTTGAGCCCAAAACAATGGAGATACAGTAGATACATGATGTGTAGCTCCCTGGAAAAGTTGTTACCCCACGAGCCTGGGATGTTACTTATACAGAGTTATCGTGCCTAGGGTTATGTCACCCCCTGAAAACAATTGAGAACCGTTTCAACAGGTTTTGACTCCATCATGTTATTTATTAATGAGGAACCATCTTGTGGTTAACAACTGGGGAAGAAGGTCAAGAAATGAATCAGAATGCAGGAAACGTCAGGGGTGTCTATGGGATGAAAAGTCACTAAACCCTGAGAAAAGTGGCTCTTCCCCCCCCCCCCGTCTTTACTCTAAATCTTGGTTCCTGGGCCTCTTCCCTGAAAAAGAGAGGATGACGATTCCTCTTGCTAACTTTTCCTTCTCCTAATTAACCTCCCTTCTAAGTATCTCCAGGGTCCCCCATCTGGGATCTACGAGGAAGCTCTGCAGACCTCACCTGTCTGGACCTACAGGATCAAGCTATTCACATCTCTATGTTGGATTAGGTATATATAATATTTCAATTTATTTTCTAATCATGTTTTGATTTGACAGCTTTGCTGCTAGGTAATTGGAATTTTTTGGCCTGCTTCTAAAAGCCAGATCTGGAGGGAGTTTTAGGTGGCGCTAGAACATAGTTCAAGGTGTTGCCAATTTCATAGGCATGGATTTTGTCATTTAAAGAGTTAATTTAGGTTGTTCAGGACTGTATTATTCAAACAGTTTTAGTGAAAACAGAATCATAGTCTGTGTGGGAAAATTCTTCTATGGAACAATGGGTTTGATTCTGTGCCTGTTATCATTTTTTCTGAAAGCCAGGAAAAAAATGCTCCCTCACAAAAAACCCTGCGGTCCTACATCCTGATCTGAAAGAATGGCAACCATGTGAAAGGGAGTGTGAAGTGGCTAGGAAAAAGGGAGAGCAGGATACTATTTTCTATGGAATGTACATAATCAAATGTAGAACTAAAGCAGTAGCAGTAGAGCTATAAAATCCAAAGACAACATGGAATGGGTAAGGCAAGTGCTGGTAAAAGTTAGTGCAACTGATGAGAGATGATAGAGAAAGAAAAGAGACTGCAACTACACTGGCAAGCCAAATCTTTCCAATCTGGCTTAGCTCCATATTTGAATCTGAATTTGAATTTGCGGTCAGTGATCACACAGAAGCTGCAGATTGATTCAGGATTTCAGTGTTTGCATTCAGTGCAATGTGATTCACATTTCACCCAATGCTCCTTTCTTTCCTCCCCCTTCCTCTGGTCCTGCCTCTGTTGATTCTTTTATGGTTTGTTGTCAAGTCGCTTCATTAGGAAAGGGTTGTATAAAGTTCTAGAAAAGGTGGCAGTGTTCCAAAGCTCTTCTTAATGTGTACAGAAATACCACACATCACAGGAATATATTTTATTTCATCTGGATTGTTTCTGTTTTGTTTGTAAGTTTTAATTCCCCCCCCCCTCATCTGAGGAGATCTAGCACTAAGCTAGTATGTCAATGCTAATGATAAGGTGATCTAGGGCTAATTTCATATATGTAATTTTTAAAAAAGGACAATCAGTGAGAAAGAATGTGGGGGTGGGTGTTCCCATGGCCAACTCCCTATGTTACTGAAACACCAGTCAGAAACACAGCTCCCCAGCTTTACAAGAATGAAATAACTGACCACACGGGAATCATTCAGGCTTGAAAGAAGTAGAAGCCCCAGTGGCAGAGACCAATGGAAGATTCAAGTACAGAAAGATAGCAAACTAACCAGACGAGCAAGGTAGACTTGGCACTGCAGCCTGGCACTAATCTGCCAAAGTGCTAGACAAGCAGATTAAAAGAAGAAGAAAAAATGTTTGGCGGAAAAAGTAGAGGCTTTCAATGTAGGGGAAATATCTATCTATCTATCTATCTATCTATCTATCTATCTATCTATCTATCTATCTATCTATCTATCTATCTATCTATCTATCTATCTATCTATCTATCTATCTATCTATCTATCTATCTATCTATCTATCTATCTATCTATCTATCTATCTATCTATCTATCTATCTATCTATCTATCCATCCATCCATCCATCCATCCATCCATCCATCCATCCATCCATCCATCCATCCATCCATCCATCCATCCATCCATCCATCCATCCATCCATCCATCCATCCATCCATCCAACCAACCAACCAACCAACCAACCAACCAACCAACCAACCAACCAACCAACAAACCAACAAACCAACAAACCAACAAACCATTCCCATTAGCGTATGGCACTATTCTGCTGTAATGCCATACTGTGTCCCACTGTTGATGTCACCAAAAACATCACTGTGGGGCGTGCCCCCAACTGCATATTTAGACTGAAACAACTGATTATACACACCAGAAAAGGGAAGGAAAAATCTGTAACTGAATTGGTTCAAATAAATAACTCCCTTGCCTGTCATACAAAAAGGAACAAATGACCCCAGAAAAAGTGCTGGTTTTCTCACTCTTAGCTTTACATCGTGTAACTGGAGAATTTTACATCAATTTCAAGTGTGCACACTCTGATGCAAAAAGCAGATTATATTGCAATGTAGCTGTACCCTGAGAAATATGCACCTCCTTCTGACAGAAAGTATGAAGTAACATGGCAGTAGCAAACAATTTTCTGCCTTTCATGACACTC